>NC_073692.1:45370756-45470756 GCF_029784155.1 Uranotaenia lowii | reverse complement strand
AGAAGAATTGAATAGATCTTGAAAATAAGCGAGTATAATTGACTAGAACATTTTTATCACATGTCATCAATTTGTTCCCCATGAAGTGATGCAGTTAGATAGAGTTGGCAATATACATAGATACATATCTAAAATTTGTAGCTAAAGCGATAAGACGAAGACGATATGCGACACCTTATTCGTACATCAATAGAGGACAGGTTCTGCTATCAACGTATGCAAACCGTTGCTAGCGACAATTCATCTGATTTTTAGCAATCTGGTTACACTGCTATTCATAGAGAGAAGAAAAAGGCATTTTCTCATACGAAGACCGCGCGGCAGAACAAATTAAGTGAAATTGTGGTTAAAATTTGCCGCACTGCGGAATCATATCCGATTTATACCGACTTCAAGTAACAATTTTATAGGAAATGCGATTCGCAGTAACATTGTTAACGATTTGAGCTATAATTTCTAATGCTATTCTATATTTCCTTGTCCCCATAGAGTTTACCAAATGTTAGAGGGCGCTTAGTGGCAGGCTAAAATGTAGAAAAATATGTGGGTCATATTCTCTTCTTTCTTCTTCTAATATATAGGTAAAGATGAGTTGGGCTATATATGTTTGTATATATATATATATGCACCTTATACAAATCCACACCGCTCAACCGATCAGCTTGAAATTTGGTACAGTGATGTAAATGGACATGAGAAAGGTCGAGGTAATAGTTTTGACCCCCTCCCACCTAAGAAAAGGGACCCTCCCATAAAACTTTCATTTTTATTCCCAAAAACCAAAAGTCATGGCACCCATTTTGTCAACCGATTTTCGTTTCCTTTGGCGGGATTGTTTTCACCATCACCATGGGCCAGGCATTAGAAGCAACCATCCAGAGTTCACGTGTACTGGAAAGCAAATCAAAGCTTGCTGAGCATAAAAAATTTGAATGGAGAAATTTTGGCGGGTGTTTTTTCCTTCTACTGTTCAAAGCACGTGGTACCGGCGCGAGGCATTTGATTGCAATAATGAGCCTTCATTTAGGATAAAAACCATCTCGCCTGTTAGAAATATATTGTTAGGAACTATGAGAATCTACTAGAATATGCAGTGTGTAAAGCATGGATACAATAATTTATGTTCATTATGAATTGACTTCTTCAGTTAAATAACTATTTGGACTGAAAACTAGCTTTTAGGAACCAACCATTTTCATATTTTTGGAGCTCTTCATAGGGAAAATAATAATAAAAGGAATTTAATTTACAATAGGAATTAGACAATCAAATGTTTATTTTATGCCAAAAGTTAAATCCAACGCACGAGACTTTTAGTAGTTTAATTAGATTTTTTTAGTTTTGTACAGTTCAATTTCATTTGTCAATTTTTAAATTTTAAGTTATTATTGATCATCGATATGTTCAATTCTACCATCCAATAATAAGAAAACTTAAAAAGCACATTGAAAACATGCAGAGGAAGTCTTTTATAAGGTTTCAGCAGAAGTACAAAATAAAACTTAAATAGGTATTTCATTCTACGGGAACATCTTGAAAAGAGGTCGTTAACATTTGTTTACAAGCATAACACATTGAATTTTCACTAGATATTACATGGAAAAGATAAAAAAAATGTTATCATTTGATGAAAAAAGAGTAATTCAATTCAAGCTTCCAAAAAAATAGTGGGTGTAAAATAAGGTTGCAACATTTTTTTTCCGGACGTATCGGGCCCGGATAAATCCAGCCAATTTTATCGAAAAACCTGGCCAAATCCAGCATTTGATTTCAAAATGTTCAAACCGATATCCGGGCAAACTTGGTCAAAACCGCGCGATTATTCAGTTAAAAATAACGAAGAATATACTTGCAATATTTTTTTTCAACAAACCACATCAGCAGATTTTAAATTGCTATCATGCTTCCAAACACGAGTCATGATTATTTCTAAAACTTGCCATTTAAAACATCTTTTTCAACGTAAAAATGAAAAATTATAATAATTATAAAATCTCAGTTTATGTTACGTTTTAAAAATGATGTGAATAAATCCGGGCAAAATCCGGGCTATTTGCAACAAAATCCAGGAAACCGGGCCAGACCGGACTTACCTCAAATTTTGATTCAAATGTTCTAGCAAATCCGTATAAATCCGGGCAATCTGGCAAACATGGCCAAACATGGTCTAATTCGTTATGATGATGAACAAAAAGCTTTCAAAATTTCAAAAAGTCAAACGACTCATTTCGATTTATATTTTATGTGAACCCGAGCAAGGCCGGGTAAAATCAGCTAGTTTTAAATTTATAAAAATGCTAAGGAGACCTTGTCTTCGGAAAAAAATATTCCAGAACAAAATAAATTGTTTTATTAGAAACGCTTCTGCATTCCAAAACTGATAAGAATCGTGACGCGCTTACGAATTGAAATCGTAGAATAAATGACACGCATAAATATGTAATTTTATACTACCAAAGCGCATGATTTTATGAGCATCTTCGGTGAAAACATTGTTTGACTGAATCCCACAGCTTTCTATATAATTTAATCTCGCTAATGTTTAATTCTGAACCAATATGCGTATCTATTAACAGAATCTCAGTCTGCATTTGATAAGATGCATTAGCTTTGATGTCATGAGGTCATGTTGAATTTGAAAACTTCAGCTGTTAAACAATAAAAATGGCACTATTCTTTGAATGATGAACAGTGGCTCCAGAGAGGTAATTCAAAATAGTTGTTTAAATATTGAATAGAATTAAATCCATTCAGAGCTGTAAACCGTAATATAAATTTTAAAATTAAATCAATTAAATTAAATCAGTAAAAATGTCTCTGGTGTTAATTGTTTGTTTTTTAAAAAAGCCTTTTAGGTTTCGGAGACTCGATTTTCATGAGTGGCTCCAGAGAGTCAAACTAATCACTGTTCAAAAGACTCAGCTTTATGAAATTTGTAGACTGATCGTTAGAGAATTGACTACCGAGTTGAGCAATCGCGATGAAATTCAAAACCTTTCGATCTAAAATAGCAAGCTAACTAACACATCCCTGAGAAACCAATAAATGTTGACAAATGTGTTTTTTTTTCGAAAATACTTTAAATCTTGATGAGAATTGCCATCATAGTTTTAATAAATTTCTCTAAATTTCTAGTGGGTAACGTATTCGAAGCCACATGAGCATTCCTAGAAAACTAAGCGGCCGAATCCGGCTGACATTCCAGAGGAATAGAGAAAATGGAAGGGGAAAGTAGGTGGATAAAGGTGGAAGCGAGCAGTTTGTTTACCATCGATCCCCACATAAACGTGCTGCGCGAGATTTTGGCATGAATGTTTCCTATCTTCAATCTGCGGCGGCGATATAAACACATCATTGGCAATGATTTGATCCAGCTCTTATGGAAGGGTAACGATTTTTGTCTGGATTGGCATACACGGTTTATAACCATCAACAGCGGCCGAGCAATTTGGATACCTGGCATGCACTCCGATGTGCCAGGTTGATCTGAAGCAGAGAAAACTCCACTTAAGAATGATACATGATGATGGTTTTCAACGTTTTAAAATCTTCTTAAGCTTGATATGAATTTATTTTAATTCAACTTAGTCAGGCTATTGTAATAAAAAATCGTCGAATAAAAATTTAGCATCGTACGAAGATTTTTAACACCGAACTTAATCTTCAATAGCTTGAGAAAGAGGAACCAATCAAAAATAAATATTTTCAAGTTCAATTTATCTCTCGACGCTTTTTTGTTTCCGATGATCGATGGTTTTCGTGAAGATTAAGCAACAGATCATTCGGATTCGGATGGAAAATCATTCCAATAAATATGCATACACAGCTCACAGAAGATTTAATGATCCACTAAAGCGCTAAGAGTCATTCGTCATATTTTTGAAACGAAATGCTATATGAATAAATATGAATCCGCTTAACGTTTGCTTCCATTTTTTTTTCGTCTCCAGATTTCCATTCCCCGTTGAGGCGGACGAGGCGCGAAATGACTTACGAGAAGAGTGACACGTTCTACGATCTGGACCGCATCTATTCGACGATCGAGAGGATGTTGGTGCTTATCCGACAGCTGTCCGGGGTTTCGCGGCTGGGCGAAAGTGGCCGCTCGATGTCCGTCGAGCTTCAGCTGTTGAATTCCATCGACGATCGGTCGTACCAGATTGAAGAGCTACAAGAAGCCGTCGGCTATCTGTTTGGACAGTTTCGTAAGATCTACATGGTCAACAAGGATTTGTACGTTCAATTGAACAAGCGAGGGGGACGGATTTTCGAGCTAGAGAAGCAAATCCGAGACCAGGCGGAGACCAAGTGCCTGTATTATATGGCGGATGTCATCAAATATGAACCTTCACTTTTGGCCATGCAGCGGGTTCTGGACCGGACCATGAGAGAAATATGGATCTTTAGGAAGCAACGAAATAAACACAAACTTGAACTGTGTGTCAGCCATGTGAGAAATGAGAACTACGACAAAGCGTTTGATGAATTTTTCTCGTTCGAAAACAGCATCGAGCAGCTGCCGGAGATAGTGAGCGAGGTATTCGACAAATCAATCAAGAATTTGATTAAACTTCTACTGTTCCTGAAGGGTTATTACCATTTGCGGAAACCCAATTCGGAAGAAACATTTGTCACTGGATGCGATTGCATTGTCCAATATTTGAAGAGTTCCGTTATGTTCCGTCGAGTAGAAACACTTATGATATATAGTGCGGTAAGTGAAGTCTTGAAAGAAGAAAATCATTTTCTAGATTTTCTTCAAGAACGATTAGAGCTTATATTGATAGACTTATCCGACAACAAAAATATAGCTGTCGCACAAATTCAGCACGATTCCGAGGAGTCTAGCGAATTCGCCAAACTGTCGATGTACATTTCAAATGAGCTTCTAATTGAGCTCATTCGCAGAGCCTATCAGGGATCAACAGTTCACCTGAAAAATATTCTCAAATTTGTTTCGAACATCTCCTGCATCAGTCAGATGGTTTTGTGCTATCAAGAATTGCATTCCGAAATGCGGCGGTTGAAGCTGTCGCAATCCAGCTCGATTTTCCTGTTTGCAGTGCACCTCAAAAATACCATGCAGAGTCCAAAATTTCACTCGAGCGCTCATTCAGTCGAACTCGAAGAGCTTAGGGCCATTCTTTCGCCGCACGTGAGCAGTATTGTTTGGAAGCAGGTCAGCATTTCTCGCCACGAGTCCCGAGTTCTAATGAAGTGCGGTGGTCTTAGCAAAGGGATAGGATTTTCACGTTACACGGCATGTAAGAATCGCTTCGAGCTGGAACCGATCGAGGAAGGGGACTCCTTCCGGATCAGGAACGTGGCCACCAATACCTGGCTGGTGGAAGCCGGTGGTCGTCTGGTAGTCGTCGGTTCAAAATATGACCATACCAAGGTTGAGGGCCACTGGAAGTTGCTTCCGGTGGAAGAGTGTAGCTATTTTAGGATAATGAATGCGTTCAGTGGTAGATATATCTATTCCAACATTTCCAGCAGCGAGCCGTACGATTTTTACAACTGCCCAGAGATGATAAAACTCACTAATGATGAATCAGTATTAAACGAGAACAATTCAAATTGGAAAATCGAAGAGTTCCTTAAAGATGCGAAGGGGGATTCAGAATGCGTGATATTATGAAATAAATAAACGTACATGTCAATTACATTAGATTTTTTTTTTACAAATGAAAGAAAAGTTTTGAGTCACATTATATTGAATATTAGCTGACCCGCTGTGCTTTGCTACACCAAAAATAAATTTAATTTGTAAAAATTATTCAATTTTTTTAAGCATTATGACAAAATCAACCTTTGGCATAATTTAGAAGTAACAAATTCAAAATGAGGGATGCAGATGAATTTGAATCCCAAATTATTTTAAATTATTCCTTAAAATTTGATTTCTTTTTTTTTGACAAGATCTGAAATTTTCAAACTGTTTTTAAAGGTTTTCAGTATTTCAATTATGCCAAAATGTATGTTTTATTGGTATAGATTCTCAACCACCTTACTTTTTAAAATGTCAATGGCTCCCGAACTACAATAATGCCTCATTTGCTCCATTTGTTTGATGATAAGCGGGAAAATATTTCGGCTTTTTCAGTCAATTCACGGATCCAAAACACCTTCTCTTCTTATTCCGATGTTTCGTTCTTTATTTGAACTTTTTCACAGGAATCTACAACAAACATTATAATCCCTTTAAGAACTAATGGACAACATAAAACATTAGAAAACTTACAGAAAATTGTGTTTCTTCATCTGGAGGATCAATTACAATTAAATTCGCATACACTAATTGGACACTTTTTACCATTAAAAACGCTAAAAGATATTAAAAGAAAAACTTAGATGAAAAGTTTATTTAAATATTTAAAAATGAAAAATACTGCCTACACAGTAAATTTTTGACTCGATTTCCAGCCAAAAACAATTGCTGGAAACGTTCAGCAATTCAAATTTTTGCTGGAAACCAGCAATCGGTTTTCTTATAATTATTCTTATTTTCCTCTATATTCTAGCAACCAGATATCAAAATAAAGTATGAATTTTTATACGACAGGTAGATATTTCATAAAAGATACTAATCGGAATTCTTTTCTCAGGTGGCGAATGATCAACACTTTGGCACAAAGCTGCCACACCAGAGCCGGTGTTGTAAGATTTTTAGAAAAATTTCTTGGAAATAAATACAAACATTATTGAAAAATGGAAGAAAGTAATTGTTTCTTATTGCTCATTATATGCACAGCCAGTATTCAATATTTAATTTTGAATGAAATATAAATTTGATACTAAATACAGCCGGTTGTTTTGAAAGAAATAGCTGGTTTCCAGCAATCTGGATTGCTGATTTTCTAGCAATTTAAATTGCTGGAAATTTTATTGGAAAGTTAGCACAAAAAAAATGCGAAGTCCGCACGCATCCCTTTCAAAATTGCAATTGTCCTATTTCAATTGTTCAAGTCAAGGCCGTGCGAACGGGGGGGGGGGGGGGGGTTTAGGGGTTTAACCCCCCCCCATGGAGATTTTTTCAAAGTAAATTTTTCAGTTCAAGAAATTAGTTTACCATAGTAACGGGAAATTACTTCATCCCAAAAGGTGTTTATAAATAAGTGTTAACAAACATGTCGTAATTTTCTCGCCTCCGGCGGTTTTAGGTCTTTTATCACTCTAGGCTTAAGACATTTTATTCTGCAACAGTACATAACATTTACGAATTGAAACTAGTTTTTAACTTTCAATTTCGATTTACAATGTAAATTTCTTGTCTCTGAAATTGGTTTTTATTTAGAAATGTATCTAAACAAGTTCATCCATTACGTTATTACTAATCATTTTTATAATTAAAGAACACTTTTATATCATAATAAATTTAATGCTGATATGAAATATTCTTTAAGAGACCAACCAATTTCAATATCAACTTAATTTTTATTTATTTTTTCTTAATGCTCAACTTGACATTTAAAGAATTTTGATAAATTACACAAAACCACCAAATTCACATTTAAATGAGGTGCAATTTAAGAGCTTATTTTAATTAATTGTGGTGTCTTGCAACTTTTGAAAATATCTATAATTTGTATAAGAAAATTCTGCACTTTTCTGAAACATTTCAAACAAATTTAAAACAAAGCTTTTCTCCCCAAGACCATAGGTCATTTTGGCTTCCGCGAAAGAAAACTTATTAAAATTTTCCATTTGTTCGCTTTTCCAAATTTTGTAAAATAATAGATTTTAAATGAACTTTCGAAAGTGTATTAACTTAATTACATTTGAGATATTTTTAAAGAAAAAATCAAATCGTCTCGCAGATTCCGAGAATATCGTTTATTTGAATCATCAATTGAATTCTATAAAAAATTAGGCAGATTGAAAGAAATGAAATGAATAAGTATTAATAATAAGCAAGTAGAATTTGATAAGAATCATTTTCATAACATGACATCAGTTTGTTCTTAATGGAACAAATTTTCATATTCATAATCTTGAAATGTTCTAACTTAAAAAAACTTGACTTTTACCGACAAGGTCGATCAATTGAGTTAACATTTTATAATGTTTTCTAAAAAAATAACCAAGTTATACTGTATTTTTTTTAAATACACTTACCGAGCTTTATAGTCAAACTTTTAAGGAAATTTGAACAATTTTTAATAAGTTTGTCTTCGTTTTTCAAGTTAAAATTTTTGTGTTTTGATAACATAATCTTCTTGGAAGCTTAAAAATCAAAATTCTCGTTTTCGATGTTCTAGCTTTTGTCCATGAAAAGTTCGAAAAAATGACTCGAAGTAGCAACTTCAAAGCTTAATTTAAATGCGCAATGTTGATCAATTACTATCTGATTTTCTTAGCTTTCCTAAAGCTTAAATTATGACAAACGTTCCAACTCCAGATCGCATAATCGTTATCACAAAAAAAGTTTAAGTGGTTTCAAGTATTTAGTGATTTGTTAATCTTTAATCTTGTTTATTTAAAATTTCACCAATGATTTCACAGTCAGAAAATAAAAAGGGAATGGATTCAAATGGAATTATACATAGATTCAGATAATTACAGAAATTTTTTATGATTTTAGAAAATTCAACCGTCCAAGGCTGTTGATTCTGCCAGTTGATTTTAAAATTTTAAGTTTAGGAGATATTTTTAAAAGCAGTATTCTTTGTTTTAATTACGTATTTTCGGTATTATTGAAAGTTGAAATTGAAGAATTAGCACCACTATAATTGTAAAACGTTTAAAATATTGTTTTTTATTTATTAAAGAAAATATCAGAAAAATATTTTTTATGGGGGGTCACCGACCAAATATTTTAACATTTGGTGGGAATGAACTGGAAAAAGCTCTTGTTTGAGCCCATGCAAAAATTAGCTATACTGTTTTTTTTCGTTAAGTCCTTCTACTAAACACACCGTGCCTTTTGTTATTATTATTGGTATTCCTAGCTAAATTTCAATTTCGAAACCCCCCCCCCCCCCCCCCCCCATGGACGAGTCCTTCGCACGGGCCTGGTTCAAGTAAACGTAAAGAAATTCCCATTTTTTTTTTTTTTTTTTCATGAGCAGGGAAAAGCCCGCGGGAGTGTACTTTATTTCAAGTCCTTCTCCAGTGGGCGCAAAACCTCCTCATCATTCTTTATTACTGTTTTTTCGTGTTTTCATTTGATTTCACAATATTGTACATTCATTCGTTTTTATAATACCACACTTTCATTTCATTGGGTTTAACACTCAGAATTTTAAAAATGATGATTTTCATTATTGATGCATGACCAGCGGTGGTCGATGGTGGCGATAGTGGTGTTGCGGTGAGTGTTGGTGGTTCAGCAGGTGGTGGCGGCGGGTGATGTCGGTGGGCGGTTGTGGTGGGCGGTTGCGGTGGGTGGTGGTGGGCGGTGTGGCGGTGGGTGGCGGAAACGAAAGAAATTAAACAAGATTGTAATTTTTTGTTAACAGCAATTTGTTGGAATGTTGCTAGCTCCACTCAGGCGAATGATGGGAAGTGTATGTTACACATTGCTTCCAGTGAGATACAGATCTCTTTTAAGGAAGCGTTTATCGTTTAGGGCTCATAGGTTTGAATATGGTATCATCGGGAACTTTCAAAATCTAGCGGCAGCTAGTTAAAGTATAATTCTAATTTATTTCTGACGTGTTTCTTCAGCATCGTTTTGAATTTGTTCGAGTTGGTTTCATTTCTAATGGTACGGGGAAGTTCATTGTAGAGTACCCTACTGTAGTAAGGAAATGCTTTCCGTGACATTTCTGTATTTGGTCGACTTACGGAGAGAACGGCTTGGTTGCGAAGGCTGTATTCATGGCTTGGATGTTCATACACAACATTGTGGTGGGCATGTTGATTATTGAGATGCGAGTGGACAATCGAAACAGCTTGAATTTCCCTGAGGGCTTTTATAGGAAACGTCGAGTTTAATGCTTCAGAGTACAAAAGACGGGTTGAAAACATTCTAGGCTTGTTGTAGACGGCTTTAAGGCAGCGATTTTGGGCAGCTTGAAGTTTTTTCAAATTCCTGTCTGCTGATGCACCCCAAATAAATACCTGATATTGTAGTTTCGATTGTACATTTGCTTGGTACATTAGAGACAACTGTTTTCTAGGAACAAACTTCTTCATTTTCCATAATAGACCACATGTGGCACTGACTTCCCTATGAAGTTTCTGTATGTGATTGGTCCATTTGAGCTCGTTGTCAATGTTCAATCCAAGGTACGTGTAGTTTTTTACTTTCTCAATTGGTATCGAATCTATACTCAGTTCTCTATGCAACTGCTGTGTTCTCCGAGATGTAGATACTATCATGTATTTTGATTTAGCTACATTCAATGACAATAGATTCTCATTAAAATATTCGCGTAGTACTATCAAGTCTTGGCGCATGCTTTCAACGATCGAATCAGCATTTTTTCCCGTGTAAATCAAAGATGTGTCATCAGCGAACAATCGTGGCTTTCCAATAAGGTTGAGATTAGGCAAATCATTCACATAAACCAGGAATAGAAGCGGTCCAAGGTTACTGCCCTGTGGTATTCCTACTCTCAATGATTGGTTTATACTCTTAACTCCATTTATTGAAACATATTGGCTCCTATTTGTCAAAAAACTTTTCAGAATTTGAAGTGGTGTTCCTCTTATACCATAGAAAGCGAGTTTTTCCAGCAATACTTCGTGGTCTATGGTATCAAATGCTTTCTTCAGATCGAGAAAAAGTAGTCCCACAAGATTTTTTTGATCCAAAGCTTTGTAGACTTCAAGAAATAATTCACAGGTGGCTGTTGATGTGCTTGATCCTTCGCGAAATCCATACTGGCAGTTATATAAAATACTTTGATTTTGGAAGAATCTTGTAATTCGAGTAGCAAGTAATTTTTCTAGGACTTTACTCAAGGCAGGAAGTACGGAAATCGGCCGGTAGTTATTCACATCTACTTCAGATCCCGATTTGTGGATCGGTACAACTTTAGCAATCTTCAAGCAGTCTGGGTATTTACCAGTAAATAAGCTTTCATTGAAAACATCCCGTATTAGTTTTGTGAAGAATCGAAAGTGATTTTTGATAAAATATGTGGGTATTCCATCGGGCCCAGCGCTTTTGGCAGAGTCTAAATTTCGTATCTTCAAGATCACTTCTTGTTCAGTAGCCGGTTCCAAAAATATTGAATTTTGTAATTGAGATAAGGTTCCAAATCGATTTGTGTTCCGCTGGCTTGTAATAGTGGAGGCGAGCTGGGGTCCAATGTTACTAAAGAAAGTGTTGAACGTATCAGCTACAGTCTTCTCATGGCTCGTGAGATTCCCGTTGACTAAAAGTTTAAGTGTATCATGCTTTTTAGTTCCAGTGCCAGCTAGGCTATTTAGACACTTCCATACATTTTTGGAGTTTGATTGGTTGAAAATATTACTGTAATATGTTTTTTTCGCATTTCGTTTACACATATTAAGGTTTTTCGATGCATGCTGAAGTAAACTGCATATATTCACATCGGATGGATTTCTTTTATGTCTGGCAAAAAGATTATCTTTAATTTTTATCCATTCCCAAACATCTACTGTCATCCACGGGCATATTCCTTTCACTCTGGCTTTTATTGTAACGGTTTTTGAACATTTGGTCTTGAGATTCTGGTACAACATGATTGTTTGTTCCAAACGCTCTTCTGCTGAATTTGCTTGTATTGCAGATGCATTTTCAGCAAATAACTGGTCCAACATCGATGTGTTGACAATAACTTTTTCGAGTTTGCGCATGAACACCCTTTTTTTTAAGGATAATGAGGAGATTATAAGACAGTGATCGCTGATGTCTGAACAAACAGTTTCGTTAACAATGTTGAGTTGAACATTTTCGGAACATATAACATGATCAAGAATATTGTTACTTGCAGGTCTTGTTATGTTGGTATTGGTGGCTTGGAAATTAAAGCAGTTCAATAAGTCTACGTACTTGATTGTATATGGAATTGATATTTTATTTATCGGGATATTTATGTCTCCTACTATAAGGCACGATGAAGCTGGGCCAGAAGTAGATATTATCTCTTCTAAATTTCTGAAAAAGTGTCTTATATTGCTTGAAGGTGATCTATAGACAGCGTGGATGTTGATTTCGCTTTCACTGGGCTGGATCCGCACGTGAATTTGATGGTATCCTTCAAATTGCTGATTGTCTATTTCATCACAGTCAATTCCATCCTTCACATAGACAGCTAAACCTCCGCCTGTCCTATCTTCCCGGCATGAAAAAAAGGATTTATAACCTGGTATGCAAACTTGTTGAGTACGTTCTTTTTTAATCCAAGTTTCCCCAATAATTACTACGTGAACTTCAGCATTTATTTGATTCAACAGTAGTTTTATTTCATCGAATTTATCAGGATTATTAATGCCTCTTGCATTTAGTTGCAGGATTTTTAGAGTAAAACGATCAGATTTATTGGAATTTTTATTTTTATTTAATTCATGTATTGTATTGTAATAATGGTTTGTGTGTAAAAAATTCATATTTATTTAATTATAAATTGATAACAGTGATCCGTTGCTAGTTCTGAGTGTGATGACGCTTTGGTGATGACATGTTAAATGATGAAGAGCTTGAAAAATTTAGAGCACGCTTTTTAGATTCCATCAATTTCAATAATTCCTGTTTTGAACCAATTTTTTCAACTCTGGCACCATCACTTCTTCTTATTAGTATTTTCCCGTCTCGTCCAGGCCACACATATTTAATTCCGATGTCTTCTTGTACCTTTTTGGTTTCCTTGAGAAGATCCTTTCCAAACGTTGTCAGCTCGTCTCGCATGGTAACTGTTTTCAGAGACTTTTCAAATAAATTTCCCAAAGCGGGGACTTTGAGAACACCATGAGCACGCTTTTTCTCAAACAGATTGTTTTTCGCTTCTTCCGAATTGAAAACAACCAGCATTGGTGGGATGTTGGTTTGTGTTTTGTTTCCTACTAAGCGTTTCGCACTTACGATGTCCTTATCGTCCATATTGTAACCGACAGCCGCCCCTATTTGTTGAATAAGGACCCGGGGGTTTTCATTTTCCGATATTGGGATACCCAGAACGATTGCGTTACGAGAAAGCTCTCTACGGTTAATCCGATCAAGTTCTAGTTCCAGTATATCAACGCGATTTGAAAGAGTACTGTTTTGTTCCCTGCAAGTAACGATTTCCATGCGCAGTTCCTGATTCTCAGTCCTTAACGCAACTAGTTCTAGCTTTAGTTCTTCGAAACCTTTGCTAATCTGATCAAATTTTTCAGCTAAAAATTCTTGCGATCTTTCTATGTGCTTATTTGTTTCAAGTAGTTCCGCTATCTGATGCTTTGAATATTCGAGCGCGATACGTACGTCAGCAGACTCCTTCCTTGACTCCCGTACCGATTTCCCTATGTTACGAAGCTCCTCAATAATCTCGTTGTAATCTCCTTGCGATTGTGTCTTATGACCTGAGTTTTGCTCAAAACATTCTGTGGAACAATAAAAGGGTTTTTTTCTAGCTCGTGCAATTGCGTTTCCACGTATTTGCTTACATCGAAAATGGACGGATCTACCGCATGATGAGCATTCAATAATTCGTTGAGAATCCTTTTCGATTAAACCACAGAGAAAGCAGATGATTGAATTATCATCATCATCACCTTCTAGATTCATATTTCTACACTCTTGCGACTTCGAAGAATTTATGGCAACACTGGCAGCATGTGAGTTACAGCACCTTGATGATGAGGATAGCGCATTTAGTATTCCTCACGACTCACTTGTTGACAATTTTTCGAGCAGTACCAAAAACAATGGACGTAAGTACGCGCGGTGTAAGTTTTGTTCGCGATCGTTAGTGAAATTGTGCATAAATACCTGCGATTTATGTACTTTTACCGGCCGATCTGTTCCCGTACTCCAATTCTGCAGGACCCCAGCTACGCCAATTGGATCAGCTAACCGGGCAAACTGATTTACGGGTATGTTTTTATTGCTTTTTCGAGGATTTGCTATGCGCCTTTAGAATGAGCTTCCGATGATTCCACTTCTTGTTCTTCGCCTAATCAATTTTCCAGTTTGAATCCAGACAAACGGCTCCCTAATCCCGTGCGCACGCTTCTCTTTGAGAATTCCAATAGTCCGATCCAGATCGAGCCGATCCAATACAAAAATTCCTATACATCAGGTAAACTTTTATGAATTCCCATTGGCCAATTCTATGGAACCCAAACGGCTGTCTGTCTTTGCGCGCCGTCCCTAAACAAGTCGGCATCGAGTTATGCAGAATTAGTATGAAAATAAACACTCAGCTTCTATGAAGCTCAGGTAGAGTAGTAAGCAAGGACACACAGCTGGTGGGATGCGATGAGATTGAAAAAGGGATGAGTTCGATTCTTATCTCTTATCGCCATCTTTTTTTGCATACAAATCCAATAAGACTTTTATTTTATATATCCTATCTGGATGAGTTGTAATTTTGTTTAAATTATAACAACAGTTGATATGATTTAGTTATGGTTGCATAGACTTTTTGATATAATTTGAGATATTTTTTAACATCCTATGAGTACTAAACTATAACTCATCTAGATAGAAAAAAAATGAATATCGAAATATCTCATCTTTATATAATTTAGTTTTTCTCTTCTGATCGGGATAGGGGGCTCCCCCCTTCCTTTCTCCCCTAATCCGATAAATATTATTAAATGACTAATCAGATAAACATTATAAAATTACTGCTTTTTGTTACTCGATACCAACTCTCTGGAGCCACTACTGGAGGCTACATCTACCACAGCGTGGTATCTATCCCTTTTGAAACATTACGAAGCATGGAAGCCTCGGAATAAAAGTAAGACCATTCAACACTTAACATTTACAGTTTATAGCAGCAGCTTCTAAATCCACTAGCAATACTAGAATCTGTATTGGTAGCGTATTCAGAAGCTGCATCCAAAATTTCTTCCGTTCGTATTCGGCCAGGTAAATTTTTTTTTCAAACCTAGCAAAAAATATGCATTTGATTTGAAATTTTCCATTTAAAAAACTGGACAATATTAGGGTAATTAACAGAAAAGTCCAGGCATCATCCGAAATAAAATCATGAGAAATATGAAAGCAAAGGGTATCGCAATAGCAGATTCCAAATTGTATCTGAAGCTTTCAAAGAATTTCAGATGTACATTTTGATAACAATAATTGATTCTACAAAAATTGTTAAGAACCCAAATATCAAAACATATCATAACTGAACGTATCATAACTGAAACATATCATAACTGATTTTCTTTTAAGGAAAGGAAACCCAACTATTTCATTAAATATTAAAACTTGTTCTGCCTTGAACTCCTGCTTCAACAACAAATCGTTAGTCTTGAAAACATTATTGTTGACACAATATACTCGGTAAGCAGAACAGTTGTTATTCCTACGGGTTCGGAAGGCCAACACGGCGCAATATGATTGATGACATATGCCACGCATAGAGCTGTGTCGCGCGCGATCTCTATGCGTTCAAAGTACGTAACACTCACCTCGCGGCGGAGCAATGCTTTATTTTGGTTTTCATCATCATTTTTCACAACGTATACCAGAAGAAATGAAAAACCCCGGAGGCCGAATGGCTTCCATCATCTAGTTTTGACAACACTTTTGGTTCGAACGTTTACGCGTGATCATTAACACGTTTTCATGTTTTCTCGGAAGTGTCAGTGTTCAACTTGTTGAACTTATTGAAAAATATTTGAAAGTAATGTCATTTCACAAATAATAATAGTGCCAAATTTTACCAAATCGATGAAAGATTGGAACAGTATTATACGTATTGACAAAATCAAATCGATTTGCATTTAATTTGCGATAAAAATAGTCCAGTAATAAATAACGCGGCTTTTGTGTTGGTGGCATTAATTACGGAAAATCTGCTCTTCAATCTGTACCGCCCATGGAAACAACTTGGCAAAACAAGGTTTTAATGCATTAATGCCCCTAGAACGAACGGAAGTTTTTGTTATTCTTATACCGCGGCAACAATAACCAATAATAATATTCGCATGGTAATGGACTCTAACCTAACTATCGATCGACCATTTAACAACGGCTGATGCTGGGTGCTCGGAAAACTGCGGACTAAACCTTGCACCAGAATGTTTACATGGCAAAACACAGTTTCAAGTACAGTTAATGTCGTTAATTTGGTTTATACTTCTATATAGGAATTGAGATTTCCAATGACTGGAAATAGTGTTGCAGAACTTGATCTCTTGAGCAATGGGGGTATGAGTGAATGTTTTCGAGAAAGGTCGTTCAATGAATGAATCATACCGTAACCTTACTGTGGAATGCGTAGTGCGCGCACTTTAGTAGGTATTTAACACAGTTTCGGTCAACCGGACACTTGCATGACCCCCAAAGGAAATTATAAACAGTGACATTTATGCACCGAGCACTCCCACTCCCTCGCGCTCGTTTTTGAATGAATCACGTATCTCGTTTTATTTTGTGTCGTAATTTCCTCACGGATATGGGCTCGATCGATGTAAACATCGTGCAGCATCGCATCTGACGTTCTGTTTACAAAAACGCAAAAAATATTTGTACCAAAAAAGTTTAATTGTTGATAACCACCTCCCCCCGTAGTCAGAGAACTAAGGCGTGATACGTCGTGGGAGGAAATAAACCTCGTTAAAACAGTCCTACGTTTTTTATTCCAACATTACCGTATAGAGGAATTCGGAAGAAGGTGAATGCTACCCCCTCAAGCGAGATTCCACAAACAAACGACGTAAGTCCTGAAAATTTATCTATGACGTTACGGCTTTGTTTTGGGGTCTGTCTAATTGGAATAATTTGATCTACCTTTGTATGAAAGGAACATTTTGAAGAACCCATGAATTTTCAACAACATTTCAACAATATTTCAACAAGCAACTACATATAAAGTTTGTTTATTTAATTCAAAAGAATTTGATTTTGAATAAAATAAGCTGCATGAATTTTGGAATAATAGATAATAAATAAAGATTTCTGATCGAAACAAAAGACCATTCATCGGCGATGAAATTTTCTTTAATATCCAAAAAATTCGCCAACTAACTTTGCAGAACTTTTCAGTTGTATCACATAGCCTTCTTTTTGAAGCAATTAAAAAAACGCTCACTGAAGAAGATAAAGTCTGTTTCACATAAAATAGATCATTTCTCCGCAAACAAATAACGTACAACAAAAGTAAAAATGTCATTTTGTAGGGTTTCTATTGCACTTTAAAGAAAAAAATACATAAAAATCATTCGTCAGCTTTTCGGATGAATTTTCGAACTTTTTTTTGTGATACCACCCATCATTTTCTGCACAGTACTGCTGGTAACCTCATTCGCCATCTTGTTCCACCACATTTGCATTTGAGCGGGTTTTTTCATGGTTCTGCCACATTTTTTTCAGTTTGCCCTTAACTATTGCCCAATATTTCTCGATGGGACGAAAATCCGGACAGTTTGGTGGATTGAAACTTTTTTCCACAAAGTCGATCTTGTTCTCCTTATACCATTTAACAACATCCGGGCTGTAGTGGCAGCTTGCCAGGTCCGGCCAGAACTTCACCGGACCTTTGTGAGACCGAATGAATGGCAAAACCCTCTTCTGGAGACATTCTTCTTTGTAAACATTTCCATTCATTGTGTCCCCAGTGATGAAAATCTTAGTCTTCTTCCCACAACTACAGATCCCTTGGCAAACCTTCAACTTACGAGCAAATTTATCTGCGAAAACAAACTTGAATCTACCCGCAACATTTCCTTTACGCTTCGCAAGGTAAAATTTGTTACCGGGTATTTGTCCAAAATCCATTTTGACGTAAGTTTCGTCGTCCATCAAAATGCATCCGTTGTACTTGGTCAACACTTTCTCGTACAACTTCCTTGCCCTGGTTTTGGCAACCAGGTTTTGTTTCAGCGTCCTGTTGGGGTGTTTGCTTGCATGATACGACAGCAACGTTGCAGCACCGAATTTACAGTCGATTTTGGATATTTCAGGAATTTCGCGATCTTTACCCCTGAACCTGGTTTCTCTACGTGAGTGTGTAGAATTTTCTCTCGCCTACCGTGTTCCATCGTCGATAACTTTTGACTGACTGCTTCAATCTTGATGAAATTTTCACCACTAAGTAAACAAACCATCCGGATCAAAACACTGTCAATAGATTCGCGATGTGACAACTAGGGGCGCTGCAGTAAAAGAAAAGATGCGACCAGATTCTATGTGAAACAGACTTTAGTAAGTTGGTATTTCGCAGTATCTGAAATTTTTTTATACCGTGGTTGAATTAAAAAGAATTTTCTGATTGTTTTGATTCACTGAAATTATTCAACCAATTAGGCTCACCAACACATATTAGAGTTCTGAAATCGGTTACACTATGAGTTTCTCGAATCAACATTCAAATCCACAAAACCACCATATTTGGCTTTTTATCACCCTACTACCGTTTTTGCCTAATGGCACGATTCTAGATCCAACTTGAACAGCCTATAAACTTTGTTGAAGTGCTTTGCAGAAAAGCGGTCGCATTTGGAAGCAGTCTTCTTTGTATTTTTAGCCATTCATCGTGTCAATCGTTATGAAAGACTGCATAATTTACAGTTTCGCGCATCGTAAGCCTCCTCCTGGAATTTTTCAATTTTTTCCTCTTTTTTATCTCCAGAAAATACAGGCGTGACTTGTCAACGAAAAGATTCTGATTGGAAACTTGCTAGGTGACCGCTAAAGAGTTCGTTTTGATATCGATTACGAAATTTTTCGAAATATCTCCCCACAAGCAATCCAAATATTTTGCGCACGATTTGGTCACCGTATTTTGTTTATTTTAGCGGTGGGCAGCTTTTGATCTTGTAGAAATGAAGTCAGGCCTATTTATAAGTCAGCTAGACGAAGCAGTCAAAAAAATTTGACTTTTCATCACTTCCTTTATTCAGATTTTCGGATGCAGCTTGCAAAATCCTCTCACATTCCTCTGACTTCATGGAATCAATTATCTTCACTTTTATTCAAATTTAAGTCCAATATTGGGTCCTCTAGGACTTCTTAAACAATTTACCATGTGAACTTTGGCCAAAAAGTTAATTTAAATCTATTTTTGGGTCTCCAACTGGGTTTTTTCTGGATTTTTGTCGATCCTACTCAAACAAAATTGTCAATGAGCTTCAGTATTGGACGCTATCTCAAAAACCACTTGACAGATTGTCACCAGATTTTAAACACGTACACATTACATTAATAGATAGCTTCACTGAAAATTTCATCAATTTCCATCGATACATTTGAAAGTTATTTACAAAACTAAATGTTGTATTTTTTCGAATACACTTCTTACAATAACGTCAATTAGCAAAAACAATGAACAGTAAAAATGGATGAACCCTTTTGCTGATCCCTTACATAAAATTTGATACTTGACCCAAGTAACAATTTAGGTTTTATAAGGGACTCCATACCAACTATAAATTAAAGCTATAAAACCTCGTCCGGTTATGTAAGGATCTATAAAACTGCAATACAACGCTTAGTAGCACAAAAAGGCCTTTCTGCAGTGTTCTGCAGAGCAAATAATAAAACCTTGCCAATCCAAATCAACTTTCAGAGTTCTGTGTGAATTTCGCTTATAAAACCTATTTATTATATTATTTTCATCTACAAATAATTTTGCTCCGGAATTGGGTTTTCAATAATAATTTACAAAACAATTGAATCTTATTCAAATCAAAAATGAAAAAAAAAAACAAAGCACAAAGGATATCTTAATTCTTTAGGTAATTCAATGCTATTTTCTAAGCCGGAATGCTCAATACCTGCTATTTATTTACTTGCGCTTTCAAATTTACCGCAAATAAGTATGAGAAAATTTGGAAAAATTGTGGGCCTGCTGTAAATCGTTCTTTTAAACAATAAAAAACCGATTAAATAGATCGAATAAATATTGCTTTCAACTACTGAATCATCTTTTGGTTTGTAAATAAATTTTAAAACATTATCTCAGCAATAAGTGCTGTGTGGTGGCGGCTTATAGAATACTACCACTGGGATACTGGTCCACGTCGTAAAAGGCGACTCATCCAGTACTTCCCATATGCGTTAGTCATTCTTCAAATGCGACTATCACATTGGGAGGGGGGGAAACTTGGCTTGGAATTTTGAAGTTCTAAGCCAAGTTTTCTTCAGGGAGGTTTCACCAATTGTGCTTATTGCTATTAATGCGCATGCACGAGTTGAATTCTCCTAAATTTTGTAAACACCCGCTTCAAGGTGGTTCTGTGCCTGTGGGCCCCAAAGTGGGGGTAGGAGGGTGTATAATAATCCTACCTTAAGCAGAACGTTGTTAAGGCCTGCACTATAGCCAGGCACTGGTGCACAGGGCCGTATTTTTCCTGGCAACTCGTGGGATTCAGATTATACACACGATTTTTAAATTTTCATCCTGTATGGGATACCCCGCTTCATGCGTTGATATGAAGGTGCAGTGGTTCTTGTGTGTGATGGAAATATGTGTGGAATTCTTTGATAGAAATGCTTTCTATTAAGGTTGCACAGATAAATCTGCAGCACAAAAGAACCGCTACACTTAACTTATGTCGTTTAATCCTTAATGGAACTGCATCAATCGCCTTGGTCCAAGAACCCTATTTCCGAAATGGAACTTTTTACTTAGGGAATTTGCTCAAACCAAACTTTACTGTGTTCAGTGTAATTGGAATGACTAATGCCCGAATAATGCCTCGTGCATGTATATTGATAAACAATTCTTTAAATGTAACACTTATACCCAATCTAACAACAAGAGATATTTGCGTCGTTCAGGTTTCGCTGCCTGATAGAAAATACGTCTATTGTTCAGCATATTTACCATATGAACAATCATCCCCTACGGATGATTTAAAAAATGTCATTTCATTCTGTGAATCACAAAATACACCTCTTGTAATAGGCTGTGATGCCAATGCTCATCATTTTGTATGGGGTAGCTCAGATATCAATCTAAGAGGCTCAAATTTAATGGAATATTTAAGCAGCACTGATTTAGAAATTCTAAATGTAGGAAATAAACCAACTTTTGTTAGGTGTGACAGAGAAGAGGTGATTGACATCACATTTTGTTCTAGAACAATTTCTCAGGAAATTTCAAATTGGCATGTGCCTAACGAAGAATCGATTTCTGACCACAGGTTTATCTATTTTGAACACTCAGGTGAATTTTTAGAAACAATTACATTCAGAAACCCAAGAACAACTAATTGGGACCTATATTTGGAGCATCTTGCTACTAAATTTCATGGATATACACCTGAAATTACTACTCCTCTTGAGTTGGATGAAGTGGTTGCAAAAACCACCGAAATTATTTTGAATTCTTATGAAGAAGCATGTCCCTTACGCACGTTGAAATTCAACAAAAACAGTACACCATGGTGGAACTCAAATCTTAGTAAATTACGAAAGAACTGCAGACGCTCTTGGAACCGAAGGCGCACGGAAGGTTTTGATGCTTTCAAGTTGGCTCGCCGAGCTTACCGGAAAGCAACAAGAGCTGCCGAGCGCTCAAGTTGGCAGAGCTACTGCACCAACATTTCAGGCTTGCAGGAAGCAAGTAGGTTAAATAAAGTCTTAGCGAAATCAAAAGATTATCAGGTTTCATACCTTAAAACCCCTAGTGGTGATTATACATCAAACGACGAAGAAACATTAAGTTGTCTATTCAATACTCATTTTCCAGGTTGTATTGATCAAGATTCATCGATAGAGCCTGAGTTCTTTTCTGGAAGTCTAGATTCCTGGCATTTTGCTCGGAAAATAGTTACTACAGAATCGATTAAATGGGCAATCGACGGTTTTGCTCAATACAAATCTCCTGGAAGCGACGGTTTATTTCCAGTTTTGCTACAAAAAGGTTTCGATCATTTCAAACACATATTAAGAAAAATAATGATAAGCAGTTTTGCTCATGGATATATACCTAAACTTTGGCGGCAGATAGCCGTGAAATTCATCCCTAAAGGGGGACGATCATCATACGACGAAGCCAAAAGCTTCCGTCCTATTAGTCTAAGTTCATTTCTATTAAAAGCACTCGAACGTTTAATTGATCATCATATCAGGCAAGAATGCCTTGTCCAACATCCGCTTAATGCGACACAACATGCATACCAAACAGGAAAATCAACATTAACTCTTCTGCACAACGTAGTACATAATATTGAAAATAGTTTTTCACAGAAAGAATCATGTCTAGGAGCATTTCTAGACATAGAAGGAGCATTTGATAATGTCTCGTTTACATCAATAATGGATGCGGCACTACTTCATGGAGTGCCTAGTGTTATAACTAACTGGATTAGCGCTATGCTAAGTAACAGGAATCTTCATTCGTCTTTAAGACAGGCTTCAATAACAAAAGTTAGCACACGTGGTTGCCCGCAGGGAGGTGTACTATCACCTCTTTTGTGGAACCTAGTTGCAGACGGTTTGTTGAGAAAACTCAATGACCGTGGAATACCAACCTATGGATTCGCAGATGATTATCTTCTGCTGGTAAGAGGTTTGTGCATAAGCACATTATTTGATATAATGCAACAAGCTCTGCGCTCTGTTGAACGATGGTGTTCTCATGTAGAACTGTCAGTTAATCCTCTCAAAACTAATATTGTATTATTTACTAAAAAACGTATCACCCGCGGGGTGCGCCCTCTGCTGTTTTATGGTTCTGAAATCACCGTGTCTAATCAAGTTAAATATTTGGGTGTCATTCTTGACTCCAAATTAAACTGGTCTGATCACATCGAATTCAGAATCAAAAAAGCATGCATGGCCTTCGGACAATGCCGACGTGCAATCGGGAAAAACTGGGGACTCAAACCCAAACATATTCACTGGATTTACTCCACAATAGTAAGACCAATTTTGGCCTATGGTTGTCTAGTGTGGTGGCAGAAAGGAGAAGTTGCAACAGTTCGGACAAAACTAAATCACCTTCAAAGAATGTGTCTTTTGGGGATGTCCGGATCGTTCACAACAACTCCTACTGCAGCACTAGAAGCTCTGTTTTCTATCAAACCTCTACACTTGTTCCTAAAACAGGAAGCCTTTTCATGTGCTTTTCGTCTACAGGCAGTTGGTCTCTGGCTGTCAGGAAATATCGAAAAATCATCGAGTCACACAAATGTGTGGCCTGAATTAGTTAGATTAAACAAGTTTAATTTAGCGCCAAACGATTTAACACTCTCGAGTAGTTTTCCCTATATGGGGTTTAAAGTCAAATTTCCTTCTCCTCAAGAATGGTTATCAGGTTTCGTAGAGGACCAAATGTCCTCTCATATTGTATTCTATACTGACGGTTCATTATCAAACGGCCGTGCAGGTGCAGGAATTTACTGTCACGAGTTGAACATAGAACATGCTCAACCTCTAGGTAAATATTGTACAGTCTTTCAGGCTGAGCTATATGCTATTATGTATGGAGTGCAAATTGCACTTCAAAAGAAAATTATGTTCAGAACAATTTATTTCTGTTCAGATAGCCAAGCAGCTATCAAATCACTTAGTGCTTCCAGTTCTAGATCAAAACTGGTAATCGCATGCCGGAAAGCAATCGAAGAACTTGCTGAAGGCAATGGATTAAATCTTCTATGGGTACCCGGACATAAGGGAATTTTTGGAAACGAATGCGCCGACGAACTCGCTAGAGCTGGGTCGGAAAAGGAATTTTACGGACCAGAGCCGGCTGTCCCAATATCGCCATGTTGGTTCAGAAACCAAATTCAAACTTGGTCCTCTAACCAGCATAAACGTTACTGGGAAGAGTTGGACACTTGCCGCCAAACTAAATTATTTTTAGAAAAACCATCTCCAATCATATCGAGTTACTTGTTAACTTTAAGTAAATCTCATTGCAGCATCCTGACCAGAGCACTCTCCGGTCATTGTAAACTCAACTATCACATGCACAACATTCAGCGTGCTGAATCTCCAGTATGTGGTAGTTGTGAATCAGATGTGGAAGATCCCTTCCATCTTATATGTAACTGTCCCTCATTTGCCAGACTACGTTTTCGTACTCTGGGATCTTACGCTTTGAGCGAATCTGAGTTTAAGAAATTAAACTTAAAAAACATTCTATCATTCCTTACCGAATGTAGAAAAGAGCTTTAATGCTAATAATCCCTAGTGGAAAGGCTTTATGCCATCTTAAATAGATTGAATTTATTTCTTCCTTTTATAGGTTTTTCAGGTTTCTCAGGTAAATGATGAAATCTTGGATAAAAAAAGGCTAGGCACAATTTTCCCGTATGTTTGGATAACGTGCCGCTATTAAGCCTACCCCCATTCTGATACCTGATACCTGAGGATATCCAAATTTATAATGCGTGGGTTAGGGGATAAGGCTTAATCTCTTAAATAGAAAGATGTCATTTATAAATTCACCATTATTTGTCTAACAAATGGCGCTAATATATGAAATTAATAAAAGTCGTTATTGAACTCTTAAAAAACGATTTTGCTTTCTGAAAACTGCTAATAAAACTATTTTACTTTTAAATAACCCTTTTGTCTTATAAACGTGTGTGAAATTTGAAAAGGAAGCTTGAATGGTATTCTATAAACCGACAAAGTTATATAACATTCTGTAAGTCTTTCCTTCAAAACTGAGTCAGGCTTAATGAGATTCTTTGAAGCATTTATAAAACCTTTTTGATTTGAATATGTTTGGCGGATAATTAAAAGACAAATTTTTAAATCATTTATATTTTTTTTATTGAGTAGAAAAATATAACATAATGCACCATATGTTTTTCTTATACCACACTTTAAAATTTTTAGGATCATCTTTCGATTAATTTCGCGAAAAAATAAAACAAATCTGCGACTGAGAACAAACAAAATACTTCACTTACACTTGAGATTTCTTCACAACATTACGCACTCTTATCAGATAATAAATAATGCTGCATGACGTTCTTGGTGATTGAAAAGATGAATTTTGCCCTTTATTATTCCCAGATGATGCGAAAATACAGATTTTTCCACAGAAAATCTTCCATTGTTGACATTATGGTCGATTGAGAGACGACTGACTGTTGTAAGCCAATTATTCGACCGAATAACTTTTATAAAACTTTTACAGCGTATAGAAGTTTTAGTTCCTTATAAACGGTTTATAGACGCCACAAAAAGTTATTTATTTGCATGTTTAAAACCTAACCCAAGTAACAATTTAGGTTTTATAAGGGACTCCATACCAACTATAAATTAAAGCTATAAAACCTCGTCCGGTTATGTAAGGATCTATAAAACTGCAATACAACGCTTAGTAGCACAAAAAGGCCCTTCTGCAGTTGGTTCTGCAGAGCAAATAATAAAACCTTGCCAATCCAAATCAACTTTCAGAGTTCTGTGTGAATTTCGCTTATAAAACCTATTTATTATATTATTTTCATCTACAAATAACTCTGCTCCGGAATTGGGTTTTCAATAATAATTTACAAAACAATTGAATCTTATTCAAATCAAAAATGAAAAAAAAACAAAGCACAAAGGATATGTTAATTCTTTAGGTAATTCAATGCTATTTTCTAAGCCGGAATGCTCAATACTTGTAATTTGTTTACTTGCGCTTTCAAATTTACCGCATAAAGGTATGAGACAATTTGGGAAAAATTGTGGGCCTGCTGTAAATCGTTCTTTTAAAAAGTAAAAAACCGATTAAATAGATCGAATAAATATTGCTTTCAACTATTGAATCACCTTTTGGTTTGTAAATAAATTTTAAAACATTATCTCAGCAATTTATAATGCGTGGGTTAGGGGATAAGGGTTAATCTCTAAAATAGAAAGAAGTCATTTATAAATTCACCTTCCATTGTTGACATTATGGTCGATTGAGAGAACCTGACTGTTGTAAGCCAATTATTCGACCGAATAACTTTTATAAAACTTTAACATCGTATAGAAGTTTTAGTTCCTTATAAACGGTTTATAGACGCCACAAAAAGTTATTTATTTGCATGTTTAAAACCTAAGCCACTTGTAATGACCGTATAAGAACACGAATAGGGTAAATGTACCCAATCTTGGCCCCTAAGGCATGGTTGACTAGATTTCCCATGATTGTAGTCTTCCTGTAATGTGTACCTTCAAAAGTCCTTCGACAAATATGATTGCTTACTAGCCTGAAATGTAGTAAAAATATGTCCTTGCTTGAAAGCGGTTGATGATTTAAGATAAACCTGATCAAACTATTGATGGAAATGCTCCTTATTGTAGCCCCCGCGCCGAATGTTGGCCCTTTATGAGTTCCTTAAATTGGCCGTCTCTAGGAAAAACTTGCTTCACTAATACAACAACAGCCCTCACGAATTCATTGAAAATATCCGGGAAGGAAGCACATCAATGTTCTGTGTTGTTTTCAAAAAGTCGGAAGTGCGAAATGTCAATCAATTTTTATAATTGATATTTGCATGTAGAATTATAATCTTACGTAAAAAAAGCTTAACTTGTTTATTCCAGTTTTTGTGTACTTATAATTTCTATTATAAGTTCCAAATTATTGCATTGGTTAACATAAATGTGTTCATTAATCAAGCAAATAAATCGTTTGCTAAATCTTTAACATGCAATCATGATAGATATGTTTCCATTGAAGTTAACAGATTAACACAAGATAGTAAATGTTCATATTTTTTTTTATTCCACTCCCATAAAAGGAGGACCGACATTTTAAAAACCATTATGATCGAGGCAAGAAGCAAGCTAAACATTAAACTTAAGTCAGCGAACGATTCTTTGAATCATACATATCTAATATGTCGCCCTTAGGAATTTTCTAGCAATCGTTTGCGTACACCGGGATAGCAAAACAAGACAAAATTTCGCTCACTCTAGCCAGCCTGATAGAAATAGATTGCATCTCAATCATTCGTTTGGAAACTATAGGCAATGGAAGCGAACAGCTAATTCAAAAGCTGGGTGAAATTCAAGCTGCATCCCACTCGCACTCATGCAAAATCATCACCCAAACTCGGCAGCGCTTCTTTCGCATATTCCTTTCCTACAGAGAAAAAACGTCATCACCTCCTGCTGATGCACAGTGATCTATAATAAAAAACAAACTTGGTCAAAATATTATTTTTGATTTCACATGAAATTGCAAACAATAAAAATTCATGTTCGTTACAACATAGTATTTCAACATTGCAGTGTGATTATTTACTTAGACAAACATAATATTTAGAGTGTCATAATTTGAGCATTATAACAATTCCTTTCAAAGCGACAGATATGCAGCAAATGTTCATTTTCAATACAAATAAATTAAATCAAAATACGTTAAACCTCATTTCATAATGTGGAATTTTTTGGGTATGGATATAGTAACTTCAACATTGAGATCCAAGATATCAATGCGGATTCGGATCCGGTAAATTAAAGGTAAATTTTATTGAGAAGAATAGTTCTCGAAATTTACCATAAAAGAGCAGCTCAAATTGTAGCATTATAATTCCAACAAAGATGCCAGACACGCTTGAGTCGGCTTGAGAGATAAATAAATTGATCATAGTCCAAAATACATTCACGATATTTTTAATTAATTTCAATCATTCATTTTACTTTCGACCGGCTTTTCAATTTCCAGACCACTGTGCACCGTCGGCCGACGAACGGCCGCCGGCTGCCGACTGCCTGCTCGTTTTCACACAAACATGCATACTTCTATTTGTGGAATTGCATGCCAAGATTAGGCAAAAAATATGTTTATATTTTCTTGAATTCTAGATAGAAAATGTACGTTATTAGGAGTAAGTTATTATTTTATATTTTTTGCCATGTTTTGCTGCAACCAATGGTAATTTTTAGTGATTTTTCCGTAAGGAAGTATGTTTTTAAAATCAATCCGAAGATGGCAGATGCACTAGCAAGGTAGGTTCATTTAAGATTTTTTCCGAAGATCATAATTTTATTTGCAGTTTGTCATGCGAAAAAAAATTATTACGCAGTCATTTGGATTCAATTGTGGACAAATGCTATGCAGAATGTTGCCATATGCGATTTCCTTTTATGTTTAATTTTTTTTTTCATTTTTAGGCGTATGTTTGACATGAAAATCACCAAAATGCATTTTGGCATGCCAAGATTAGGAGCATGCCAAGTTAAGGATCACTTACCCTACTAGGAATTGGTTTGAAAGGGCTTTTATAAATCTGAACAGGTTCATAGCAAGGTTTAATTAAACATTTTCAAATTCTTTATCTTTTCAAATATAAAAATGTTTTATAGGACAGTCAAAGTGCCTAATAAAAATCAAATCTCAAAAGTTTAATGTTGTTATATAAGTTGGATATATAATGGGCGTGTAGATGTCCTAGAGACTAGTTGTAAAAAGGTTATTATTAAATGATTTTTAAACCAATAATAGATATTATACGTCCTTTATAAACTAGCGTTCAAAAATTATAAAACCAATCTGAATTTTGTGTGTTACTTGGGGATGCCATATGCAAAGAAAGCAAACCGTTTATATGGACGATCCCTTTTGCTGACCCCTTACACAAAATTTGATACTTGGTATCGATTGATCATCTCATCAAACGCATAATAGCGTCAATATCACAAAAACAGTGAACTTTTTTTGTGGACGACCCCTTTTGCTTTTCGTCGCAATCAAATTTATAATAACTTCAATATCACAAAAACAGTGAGCTGTTATAATGAACGGGCTGTTTTGCTGGATCCTGTATGTGTTTGGGTTCATTTAAAAAAAATGACCGTCCGGTAAAACTCTTTTTATTTTGTATGGACGACCCCCTTCCAAAGAGGTCATCTCAAAATCATCATCATTCCTGGCCTACAAATAAGCATTCATGCCAAATTTCAAACAAGACTTGTCTTCTGAGCCGCTTTATGCATCTTGTATGTTTGTGGTGTTCATCATTCCATTTTTAGAGCATATATTTAATGTTGTAATGATAAAAAAAAAAACATAAATTTAGTATGGTCAATCTGTTTTAATGCATTAAATCTGCCTGGCCCTGGCATTAAAAAATGGTCTATTATTCCAATATCTAATCTTATATATAAAAATGGAGGCGTTTTCTTTGTAACAACATCACGTATGAATGGTCGGTCGGAATGAAGTGAAATTTGGTATCCGAGGGTTTTTTGGGTCAGAGATGGTTTGTATAATAGTTTCAAGGAGCTCACTTTTTATGAAAGGGGGGTCCCCATACAAAATTATCTCTTCACATCTTATATATAAAAATGGAGGCATTTTCTTTGTAACAACATCACGTATGAATGGTCGGTCGGAATGAAGTAAAATTTGGTATTAGAGGGTTTTTTGGGTCAGAGATGGTTTGTATAATAGTTTCAAGAAGCTCACTTTTTATGAAAGGGGGGTCCCCATACAAAATTATCTCTTCACATCTTATATATAAAAATGGAGGCGTTTTCTTTGTAACAACATCACGTATGAATGGTTGGTCGGAATGAAGTGAAATTTGGTATCCGAGGGTTTTTTGGGTCAGAGATTGTTTGTATAATGGAAGGTGGACCCAATACAAATTCAACTTTATTTGTTACGATTTCCATGAGAATCAATTCGCGAGCACGATGAAGTTAAGGACGTGTAGATGAAATTAAACATTAATCACGATTACATTAGAAGGTAAAACGAAGTTTACTGGGTCAGCTAGTCATTTATAATTTTACAATATGCTCTGATTTGAAAACAACAGATATTTTGGTTTAGAGATTCTGAAAAAAGGATTATAATAAAATTTTTCAACTCCCTTCTTTAAGTTTTGAATGTTTTTTTTACCTTATTTTTTCAAGAATAAAACTTTTGTGTAAACTGACTGATCAATTATTTTCATTTATTTCGTCAAATATGTATTATCCGATTTGTGCATATTGGAACACTTGCCCCTATATACGTATGTAAGTTATGTATTGCCAATGCGATGAAACATCATGATTGTCTCAATGACGTAGGAATGCTACCGACATCTTTTTTAACAACACCATGCGTCTCCTTCAGACAGAGGGAAAGCACGGGAAAGCTCCATTATAACTTCACTATACGTCGAAGCTGTAATATAGAACGGCCAAATAGCACAGTTAGGAAAGTTCGCTTCTCCTGTTGGTTAGCTTACGCTTAGCTTGGAAAGTGATGAGAATACCATGGAAATCGCGTGAGAAAACGACCATATGGGAGAAGGTTTGAAAACATAGAACGGCACCGCTGCAGCTATTACTACCTTATTTGTTTACATTTGCCCGTGAGAATTTTTCCCTATTTTTCTTCTCTATCCTAATGGTTTTCACTGATTTACGGTTACATTCATCCAACGCCAATTGGCATGGATAGGTGTTGTTGAGTTAACGTAAATAATCGATAACGGTTGTTAAGAGCTGTATCTACTTCCTGTCTTTTGGTTTATTTATTTTAATTTTGATTATTGTGTAGAAAAGATGGAAGTTCAAGAATCTTAAACATGAGATGATAGATTTAGAATACATCACATACATACAATCTGAATTGATGTTAGAGGTCAATAAAGATATTTCCATCGACACAAAAAAAAATTCTCAGGGATTCATAGTGCATGCAGTAGATTGTGTTAAATTACACATTCTGCATTTAGAGTTCTCTGCTCGGAAACCGGATCCATACTGTCGAATTCAATATTCAGATTTATGAATTTCAAATGCTTAATTGTTAAATCTGGATCATGAACGATGAATTTTGGATGGTCGTTCTAGAAATCAGAATTTATAATCCGGATTATAAAATTTCTGACAGTTATGAAAATATAAACGATTTTAGAGAAGAGAACTTGATAATTTTAAGAATTTCGTGAACGCTGGATACTCTGATTTTTGATCAGGATTACGAAAATTATAAGAGATTTGGAAATACTGAGATTAAGAAATTCTATGAATACAAAAATCTAAATTCTCACTTTGCAGGAAATTTTAAAATCCTTTAAAATTGGTTGATTAGGAGCTCAGTATGTACTGTACTTAACTGTGAAATCTGAATGCTACACATATTTGTAAATTTTTCGTCGTCAATATTTGGAAATCCTAATTTTAAAAATTCTCAGAACTTCTAAAAACATTGGGAAATCTAAGAAAAACTTAAAAAAAATTAAAATTCTAAAAAAAAATTTTGAATTATAAGTAGGTAGGGTTAGTTGCCTTACTTTGGACCCTTTAAGCGGTGGTTTTTAAATAATCATGTTTTTCTCATAAATGGACGGTAAGTTTAGATTTTTCAGGAAATTTATTTATAGTTCATGATCTGCAAGTTTCAATGAAAATTTTGAACATAACTTTCTCCGTTATTGAAAGATTTGCAAAGATATGGATGATCAAAATTTTCAACTTTGAACCTACTGTTCCTATTTTGGCACTGGATCGGTACTTTTCGTTGGACCTAGAACTAAAATTCCTATATCTATACCCGTCAGCTCTATCAACAGAACAATAGCTGACACTTGTTTGTGTTTCCTTCCTTATAGTTTATTTGCGTAAAGCTGGCTGAAAAATGTTAGAAATATTCAATATTGGTTCTGAATTATGCCCCAATTAAAAAATTCGCACCTTTGTTGGTTTGTTGGTATTAAAACAATGTTTTGGTGATGTCAGATCTAAAAATGGAACATCAAAGTCGAAAGTTTTCTTTATTTGGACCCTTTGCAAATTTTCCGAATTTTCCATTGATTTTCATATTCATATTCATATTCTTCACAGTGAATGTAATTTTCTTTTTCACTTTGGCTTGGACAGTAAAAAAATCGTTTTTTTCTTAAATGCTCTAATTTTTTAATACGCGCCCCACAAATTGAGCTGTCTGATTTACCACTGAGGTGGAAGTATATTTTTAAAAACGTTGAAAATTTCATCAGAAAGACTTTTGATGGCAAAAACGGTATGGTAGGATTCAGGATAAATAAGAGAAATTGTGTGCATAGGAATATATGTAAAATGAATTATTTATAATTTTCGGCATTTTGAGACAAAGGTAGCCGCTAGGTCCGAAGTAAGAGCACTCACCAATTAAAAAAAAATAGAATATTTCATGAATTCTGAGAAGAGATTTCTGACTAACAATACTGACACGTTTGAATTCTGAGAATCTAAAAAAAGGAAAACAACAAAAGTTTTAAAAATTTAATAATACTCAGAATCATAGGCTTATCATAGGTTTCAAAACTACTCATCAGAAGGTTATTAATGCTCGGAATTAAAAAAAAAATCGTCAAATACGATTAAAAAAATTCACGGATTATTTTTTATCAATTCTATATTCTTATTCTCAGGTAATGCTTTCATTAAATATAAAATCGTAAGCAAATGTTTTGTAAAATTACTCGAAGTTTCAATGAAGTGAACTGACAAAATATATATTTGGTTGCTCCAAGTCAAATTGATTCTAGAGCTGTCAATTTGACAGCCCTTTTTTAAATTGCTGTGGCCTCAGTGATCGAGCAGCTAAGGCTATGATCATTTAGAATCCGGACAGTTACAAACGTGTGTATTTCAAAAACTATTCATTCTATCAAAAAACTTTCTATGGAGGAAATGAAGGTGTTGATATGACATTTAATGTCAAAATATAAAAAAAAAAATATTTATCTATGATTTCAAGAAATACTCTAATTTTTTTCATAAAATCTCTTTTTCATCTTTGCACACTTTTTTCAGTCATGTATTGATTTATTTTTTTTACTACAGAAGCAAAACTTTTGCAAAATCATGATATTTTACACAAACTCACCTGGAAAAAGCAATTGGAATCTGGTTGGAACCTTTTCATGAGTAGGCACCTCGAATAGTTTGATCTCTTAAATCCGGTTTTAATATAAATTTTTTGTCCATCAGAACACATCTGTCTTATTGCGTAAAAACCGGATGCACAGATTGCGATCTTTGGAACTGATCATTATTAGTTATTTACTTGGTGTCTACTAGTCAGAAAACACTTTTTGCCTGCCGGAAATGGATTTTTTGCATTATGTAAGGAGTCTGCATTCAGTTATCCTCAATAACCATAGACTTTTTACCATATTTAAGATCAAGGGTTGCACTCCGATGGTTGGTATGAACTTCGTGTGGATCCTAGAGTGGCTCCTTATACTTCTTAACAATTTGGTGAAAAAAAAATCAGAAAAAATCCACAGTTCATGAGCTTTCAAGTCAACAATGAAGAATTTTCGAGGCGCAAAATGCGTAAAAGGAGCAAATTTGTGCAAAATTATTTTTACCATGCCTTTTTGCATCGTAAATATCTCAAACACACGTTAACTTAAAAATCTATCAAAAATAGGCAAGATAGTCCTTTGCATCTCTCTGGTGCCATCTATATGTCAAATGAAAGGGATAACTTTGCTGCCCAAAGTGGCAGAGTTTCGTTTCTGTCCAGTTTGTCTACATTGAGTTGTGAGCCATGGCAGAGTTGAGAGCAGCTGTTATCGCTGCTCGGTTGGCGCGCAGATGACGAGATTATTTTTTCGAACGAGAAGCTGTTCGTATTAGAGCAAACAGTCAACCGCCAAAATGATCGAGTTTGGAGAGTGAGCCTCCAGCAAGCTCCTGCGGACAAGCAGAACGTTTCTCAGTTCCAAAATAAGATGTCAGTCTTGCTTCCAGCATGATGGTGCCACATCCCACACCACAAAGGTTGTTCAGACGTGGTGTGAGGAAAACTTGACCGATTTCATTTCGAAGAATGAATGGCCTCCGTCGTCTCCGAATCTGAATCTTCTAGATTATTTCGTGTGGGGCTACATAATGTCGAAGCTGAACGACTATAAAATAACAAATTTGGAGCAATTCAAGCGAGTTATCATGAATATCTGGGACGAGATGCCGATGGAGCACGTGCGTGCCGCTTGCGACGACTTTCCGAGACGCCTGAAGCTGGTTCGATCAGATAAAGGTGGTATAATTCCGAGATATCGTCTGTGAAGTATCTTTATGAGTTACTGAATAAAGCTATGAAAGCCAGTGTGTGTGACCAGACTTTTTGGTGACCCTGTAGGTGCTGAGTTTTAAATGTTCATCCTCAGTTATCCACATTTATTCAGTTTAAAAGATTATTGGTTCAATTTTTTTGAAAATTTGCTCCCAAACAACTGTTAACATTTGTGAATCATATTCAATTTAGTAAAAAGTGACTCCAGAGAGTTGGCCTCACATTATTTATATTTTACACTAGCTGACCCGGTGTGCTTTGCTACACCTTTCAAAATCGAATGATATTTTCAGAATTTAATCAAATTTTTATTGTTTTGTTGGCATTATTTTAAATCGAATTATAACATAATTCATGAGCAACCGATATAAAATGAGAGCTGCAGCTGGAGTTTCGAATTGGAACACAAAAATAACTTAAACTAATATTCTGATTCTTGATCTACAAATTTGTGTTAAAGATCTGATAATTTTAATTTGATTTTTTAAGCTTCGCCCTTAAAAGGAGGGTCTCAAATTAATCGTACGCAAACAACCCAACCTATAAAATATGGTTGTTTTTGCTTGATATGTTCTGGATTTATGCAAAAAAAACTGATAAGAGAGCCCCCCCTCCCCCCCTGTCCTTTCCTTCCCCCCCCTGCTGAATGGAGTTCGTGATCTTTAATAATCATACCCATTTTTACGTTCCCAAAAACCTTCTTGTATCAAATATTATTCCATTGGTTGATAAGTTTTAAGCTTTACAACAACAACCCCCTCCTTTCTTCTCCTTTCTACACTGTAAAGCGTAAGAGTCTATAACAATCGTAGAAACATATCTCGTAACCAAGTACCTTTCCATGCCATATTTGTTTCCATTTTTTGGCTTCGTTTGCATAATTTGAGAACTTATGCTAACTAAATTGTATTGGGCTCACCTCCCTCCTCCTATGTACCTACTCACTGAAAGGAGGATGGCACGTCAGATAATCATAGAATCATACCAAAATGATTTTCCATGTTATGTTTTGTCCATTTCTCGGATTTTATAGAGAAAAAAAAGTTAAATGTAAGCTTTCCTCTTCCCTTCTTTTATTCCCAATTCTATCATCCCACTGCAAGAAAAGAATTGTTAAAAAAAATTCTCGTGGAATACCATCCCATGCCAAATTTGGTTTTATTTGCGTTGTAAATTCTTGAGTTATGCATGAACTTGAAAGGAAGTACCATCCCCCCTTCCGTTCTCCCCATTGAATGGAGAGGTGAGAACTTAATATTCATAATTTTTTTTTGTACTCAAATACTTTTTGATGCCATATTTTATTTCATTTGCTCTATTAATTCTCGAGTTATGTTAAAAAGTTGTATGGAAGCCCCTCTTTCCCCCTTTATATCTTTCCGCTGAAAAAAGGTGGGGCTTCAATTTATAATAGAAACATTTATCGTATATAAATGCCCTCACATGCCAAATATGGTTCAATTTGCTCGATCAGCTCTCCAGTTATACTGAAAATTGTAAGAGACACCTCTTCTCCCCCTTTTCATCCACCTTTTTGAAGGAGTGAGGGATACCAAATATTCATAGAAGCATTTCTCGTACCCAAATATCGTTCCATGACCAATTTGGTTCAATTTGCTGTTGTAGTTCTTGAGTTATGCAATAAAAATTGTATGAAACTTCCCTCCCTCTTTCCTTTTCCCTACTGGAAGAAGGAAAGGGTCTCAAATAATCATTAGAATATGTCACGTTCCCAAATATCCGCCCATGCCAAATTTGGTTCCATTTGCTTAATTAGTTTTTGAGTTATGTAAAAATTGAAAAGAGAGCCCCCTCCCCCTTTATATCTCCCTACTGGAAAGATGGAGTTGTCTCAAATAATCATAGAAATATTTTTTGTATCCAAATACTTTCCCATGCCAAATTTGGTTCCATTTGCTTCATTAGTTTTTGAGTTATGTAAAAAAATATGAAAGAGGCCCCTACCCCTTTCAACTGGAAAGAGGGAGGGGTCTCAAATAATCATTGAAATATTTTTGGTATCAAAATACCTTCCCATGCCAAATTTGGTTCTAATATCTTGATTAGTTTTCGAATTATATGGAAAATTGTAAGGTAGCCCCCCTCCCCCCTTCCTATCACCCCACTGGGAGGAGGGAGGGGTACCAAATATTTATTAAAATATTCCCCATTCCCAAATACTACCCCATGCCAAATTTGATAACATTCGATTGATTGGTTCTCGAGTTATGCAAAAATTTGTCTTTTGTTTGGAAGGCCCCTCCCCCCCTTCCTGTTAGAGGGAGGGGTCTTAAACCATAATGGGAACCTTCCCCGGCCTCCAATACCCCCACCTGCCAAGTTTCACTTAAATAGGTTCAGTAGTTTCTGAGTCTATAGGGAACAGACAGACAGACAGACAGACAGACAGACAGACAGACAGACAGACAGACAGAAATCCATTTTTATATATATAGATAGATAAGTTCACAGGAAAAAGATACAAAAATAACTAAACAAAATAGGTCAGGAGCAGCACCTTCTTTTATTGAAAACCCTGATCACAGAAGGTGAGTAACTATAAATTGTTACTTCATTGAATTTTAAATACATACTTGAAAACACTAACGGTCATACGCATACCTACTAGTACCTACCTATTATCTAGATCAGGGGTGAGTAACCTTTTTAAGCAACGGGACAATTACAAATTTGAAATCTTTCCGGCGGGCCGCACTCAAATAAATTGTGCCTTTGGAATCAGGCATAACAAGTAACATTTCTTTTAATATAAGTGTGGGCGAATGAAAAGGTGATTACTGAAGTTTGGAAAAATCAAAAAATATCTGCAAAGCGACAAAAGAATTCTTGATTTGCTTTTAAATAATAAAAGCTACATTGAACGTATTTATAATGTTGTACAGTTCTTTAGCTGAAGAACTTCTAAATAAACAAGAAAATGTCCCTATATATAAATGTCCCTATGAACACAAATTAATAATATAAAACTTTTACTTTTTTTACTTTGAATCAGTTAGGTTCAGGTTGTAAGCGTCAGATAACACTTCCGTCGAGGTTTCTGAGATTTGTCGCGAGTAGCAGTAGGTTTCAGCATTATATCGCAGTGATTGTGACTATGTGCAAAGTTTTTCCCCAAAAAAAGCCTTCAATGCGCCGACAGCGCCACAAGTCACAAGCCTCCGCACACATCAAGCTTCAGCACTCCACAATCAGAGGGCCAACCGTAGTAGCCGAAGCTGTTGGTAACCAAGCCGAACGACAGCGACGCCCCAACGCAAAGACGAGCGCGACTCCACAATCAGAGGGTCAACCGTAGTAGCCGAGGCTGTTGGTAACCAAGCCGAACGACAGCGACGCCCCGACGCAAAGACGAGCGCGAAGAGAACAACGACCTGACCGCTCGGGTCAATGCCGGTCAAAGGCGGCTTCCTGGTGCTGGCTCACTTCTGTATTAACCACAGACGTGTGGAAAGCTAAAACGCTATACTTAGCTAAAAACCCAGTATCAGTTAGTGTGAAAAGCCAGACACCAGGTAAGCCAAGAAGCCGCCGAACCGCCATTTTGGGTATCGCCAGAATATGCCCGCTTATGAATCCGTTGTTCCATCATAGGACCCCTTGGTTTTCGGCAAGAATTCCGGAACTGCTACGTGGCTTCGGAAACAAGACGGACGAAGGTGTTTGGTCGATTCCGATTCCCGAACCCATCGGATCGACAACCTCCCCGCGAGGGATGCCAACCATCGATTTATCACAGGCATTCCTACAGATTCCGTTGGAATCTGCTTCCCGGAAATTCACGGCCTTCTCGGTACCGGGACGTGGTTTGTTTCAATACAAATCTTGTCCTATGGGTCTGGTAGGGAGTCCTGCTACACTTAGCAAGTGTATGGATCGGGTGTTAGGTTTCGGAGCGTTAGAGCCTGCAATTTTCGTCTATTTGGACGATATTGTAGTAGCTACGCTGACGTTTGAAGACCACCTGGCCAAACTGAAGGAGCTAGCGAAACGTTTGGGGGAAGCTAATCTCTGCATTAACATGCAGAAATCGAAATTCTGTTGTCACGAATTGCCGTACCTTGGATACGTCCTATCCCAAGATGGATTGAGGCCTAATCCTGATCGCATTCAGGCGATCATCGGATACCAGGCCCCTAAATCGGTACGACAGCTAAGACGATTCCTCGGTATGGTTAATTACTACCGCAGGTTCATCGAAAATTTTAGCAGCATCGTTGCACCTCTCACGGACTTGCTTAAAAACAAGCCCAAGAGAGTGCAATGGAATGCGACAGCAGAGTTAGCTTTCCAGACCATTAAGGAGCGGCTAATTGCAGCTCCGGTAATGGCAAACCCAAACTTTTCGCTGCCCTTCGTGGTCCAAACAGACGCTAGTGACAATGCGATCGCCGGTGTCCTAACACAGGAGCATGACGGAGAAGAGAAAGTCATTGCATATTTCTCTGAAAAGCTCAAAGGAGCTGAGCTAAGGTACCATGCGGCTGAAAAGGAAGGTTTGGCTGCCCTTCGCAGTATCGAGAAATTTAGAGGGTACATTGAAGGAACTAAATTCACTTTAGTGACAGATTCGGCCGCTCTAACGTTTATCATGCGTGCAAAGTGGCGGTCATCCTCTCGTTTGAGCCGCTGGAGTATCATACTACAGCAGTATGATATGGACATCCGGCATCGTAAAGGAAAAGACAATATTGTACCGGATGCACTCTCCCGATCTATCGAGACCCTGGATGCAGAGCCCGATGACGGGTGGTACAAAAAATTGTTCTCTGCAGTCGAATCTAATCCTGAAAAATACGTTGATTTTAAAATATCTGAAGGGAAGTTGCTCAAGTTCGTATCCTCGAAGGCGGACACAATGGACTACCGGTTTGAGTGGAAGCATTGTGTTCCAAATTCAAGGCGCACCCAGGTACTTGAAGAAGAGCACGATAAAAACTTACACATCGGGTTTGATAAGTGCGTGGAAAAAATAAAACGCCGGTACTACTGGCCTCGCATGAGTGCGGATATTAAAAAGTATATCTCCAATTGCAAAAACTGCAAAATGAACAAACACTCAACCGTCTCAAATACACCCCAAATGGGTAAACAAAGAATTGCGACCCGACCCTTTCAGATACTTTGCATGGACTACATTCAATCCTTGCCACGGAGTAAGCAGGGAAATGCCCACTTATTAGTTGTCATGGACCTCTTTTCTAAGTATTGCCTGCTTACTCCAGTGAAAAAGATCTCCAGTGTTAGTCTGTGCAAAATACTGGAAGAGTCGTGGTTTAGGCGATTCGCGACACCTCAATTTGTTATCACAGACAATGCCACTACTTTCTTGTCAAACGAATTTCGATCGCTTTTGGATAAATACGAAATCCAACATTGGGCCAATGCTCGACACCGTAGTCAAGCCAACCCCACTGAAAGGTTAAATCGAACGATAAACAGCATGATTCGTTCGTATGTGAAGAATGACCAAAAGCTGTGGGATACTAAAATATCAGAGATGGAGTTTGTATTGAATAACACCCTCCATGCCTCGACAAAACTTACTCCTCATCGAATCGTTTTCGGTAACGAAATTGTGTCGAGAGGCTCTGACCATAAATTGGAGCAAGATGTAGAAGAATCAGAAGTAGCTAGAATGGAGAGATGGCGCGGTGTCAGCAAAAAAGTAGGAGATTATGTACGCGATCAGCTGAAGAAAGCATACGATGAAAATGCGAAGCGTTATAATCTGAGACATAAAACATACCCAACCCCTTTTAATATAGGCCAGCAAGTTTACAAAAAAAGTTTCCGCCAGTCATCAGCAGCAAATAACTTCAACGCAAAAATAGGCCCACAGTACACTCCCTGTATCATTGTAGAAAAAAAAGGCACAAATTGTTACGAAGTCGCGGATGTCAATGGAAAATCTCTAGGAATATTTTCAGCCGCTGACCTTAAACCGTGAATCACTTGCTAACCTGTTCCAAGTAAAGCATCCACTTAAAAGGAAACGCCAGGTGCAAAGGAAATATAAAACAGCTGCCCAAATGTTTTGAAGAATCAGGCTCAATCGCAAACATAAACCAAAGATTTATTATTTGTTCGTAATTTTTCATGTGTCTTCAGTTCGTGGATAATTTTCGTTCCGGAGTCAGTCGGCAACAAAACAAAAATAGAAATAAGCTTCAGTGAAGGATCTAATGAAAAGCCAAAGATAACAAAAGAAAATAGTGATCGAAAAGGTGTTCGTTATCAAAATTAGAAACAACCTTCGTGGAAGTGCAAGGGCGTTTAAAAAAAAACATACTTATCTTGTTGAATGTCGGTAATTGTTTCAAGTGAACGTTGTAAATGTTAAAATTGCAAATTTTAGAAATTTCACCGAAGTTCCTTAATAACATAACCGTATACATACCTGAGAGTTCTCTTGTTTTCTGTTTTGTATAATCTACCGGTTTTTTTTTTTTCATCCATTTTTGTCCCGCCCAGTTCTTGAAAACTGCGTCCCATAAGTATCCGGCCATCCTTCTAAATGGTTGAGTATAAAAGTCCATATCATACATACATATGTTCCAGCTAGGATCATCATCAACTAGCGACATCATTGTGGCAGACAGAAAAGTAATCTGAAAAAAATAAATAAAAAGAAATTAGGTCGTTTGAATTAGGTATTTTAAAATGTTAAGCTAAGTTTAGGATAAGCTTTAGGTTTTCATTTAGATATAAATTAGTTAGATTTTAAGTTTTAAATATATATATAAATAGTGAAAATTTTAATTATTAAATTTAGGATAATCGAATCAGTGTTTAGTTAGTTTAAAGAAATATCAAATCAGTTTTATGTTTGGAGTTAAAATTTAAAACAACTTGGAAGACCGAGATTTGAACAACTAGTAACCCTATGCAAGTCGAGCGTATGAAGAAAAAAAAAACTAGGTCAAGTTCAAGGTCATTGACCTTAGGGTTGAAAGTGATGTAGGTCAGTTTACACCAATTTGATTTTTTGGCTAAAATCAAATATTTTTCGCATAGTCGTCCGTGTATTCACCTCTGAAAGCATAAAAATGGTATTTTTAAATGAATAAATAAAAGGAATACTTACAATTATTATAATTTCGTGATGGGGCAAGGGTAAAATTTGTTGTGAACTAAACAGCGTACAAATCATCACACCACACTTATTCGACGGTACTTTAAGATCAGTAGATCCCCACTGATAAGTATAGAGTGATCTCGTAAGCCGGCACACAAAAATTTAAACCACTTACCTTCCATCACGATCAGCATGCCGAGCAACCACATGTTTCCACGTCTCATATTTCTTTGATCAATCATTTTCACAGCTTTGACAGTTCAAAAAAATGATCCCGAAATCTTGACCCTCACACAAATGAAATCATGATGATTATTGAAGTACTAGATTACAACTCCGATTTTAAAAACACGGAAAAGATTTCAGATGTCATTTTTTACTTAACGAGTCCGAGAAAAATAGTTAATGCGCTCCAAAATATTCTGTGATTTATAATTAATAGGTAATGTTTGTCTGTTTGAAACTTTGATTGTTATTTCGTTTTACTCTATTGTTTGCATTTGTAATATAAACTTTTTAAGCTTTCTAAATGAATAGGCGGTATCTGTCGGAGGCTTCCCTTGTGGAACTTAATCGCTGGAGGCCGGAGTTCTAGGAACGCTGATGGCCAGTAAAGAATTTCTTTAAACAGAGCGGAGTCGATTACGATGCTGATGCCTTATGACCCCGATACTCAATGACAATACTAAGCCTGATTCATGCGTTGTTCAGTCGAATTTGGGTGTCTAAACTTCTGTATTGTAGGTGAATGTCTCAAAAGTTACCGTAAATACCTGTTAAATTGGCCGAGTGAATCTTAAATTGTGAAGTCAAGGTTCAGATGGCGTGTGTTATTGGTTCGGTTCGCTGCGAATACGCAGGAAGGCGAAAAATATTTCCTTTGTAATTCTTCGGTATTACATAGAAAATATTTTTTCCCGGTCCGGGGGAGAGTGTAAGCGTCAGATAACACTTCCGTCGAGGTTTCTGAGATTTGTCGCGAGTAGCAGTAGGTTTCAGCATTATATCGCAGTGATTGTGACTATGTGCAAAGTTTTTCCCCAAAAAAAGCCTTCAATGCGCCGACAGCGCCACAAGTCACAAGCCTCCGCACACATCAAGCTTCAGCACTCCACAATCAGAGGGCCAACCGTAGTAGCCGAAGCTGTTGGTAACCAAGCCGAACGACAGCGACGCCCCAACGCAAAGACGAGCGCGACTCCACAATCAGAGGGTCAACCGTAGTAGCCGAGGCTGTTGGTAACCAAGCCGAACGACAGCGACGCCCCGACGCAAAGACGAGCGCGAAGAGAACAACGACCTGACCGCTCGGGTCAATGCCGGTCAAAGGCGGCTTCCTGGTGCTGGCTCACTTCTGTATTAACCACAGACGTGTGGAAAGCTAAAACGCTATACTTAGCTAAAAACCCAGTATCAGTTAGTGTGAAAAGCCAGACACCAGGTAAGCCAAGAAGCCGCCGAACCGCCATTTTGGGTATCGCCAGAATATGCCCGCTTATGAATCCGTTGTTCCATCATAGGACCCCTTGGTTTTCGGCAAGAATTCCGGAACTGCTACGTGGCTTCGGAAACAAGACGGACGAAGGTGTTTGGTCGATTCCGATTCCCGAACCCATCGGATCGACAACCTCCCCGTTGAAGCAGCAGACGTCCTACAAGCCCGTGGTCCACAAGCTTCCAACCCGGCTGACCTACTACCAACCCAACGAAGCCAACAGCCTTCAGCTTAGCAGCAACACCAGGGCATTGCCCTCCAGGTTTGGCCTAAACTTAAGAACGTGGGAGTAAGGGAGGTGTGTGCAAATAGCAAAAATATAAATTATTGAGAAGTGCAACTTTTGGGGTTTTTTCTGTGGATGTAGTGGCATTCCCTGCGATTTTGGTTTTGTGTAAGCGTGCCGCCCTGAGGCCGAACAAAGGGAGTCCCATAAACGCCGGTGGGAGTGGTAGGTTCATACTTACAAGGTCCATAAAATATACCATCGCAAGCTGCCCTAAAGAGCTGTATTTGACCTACACATTTCGAAAATAGCTCAAAAATTGTCCCGATTTACCCCGTTCTACTGTTTTGTTTTTTTTATGCAAGGTCAATAATAAATATCAGCCAAAATTAAGCAGGGACATCACGAAATTTTGATCAATTTAGAATAATTTAAAATTTTTAATTGAATTTAACTTTTTCGCGAATATTGAGAAAATTTTGAAGGCCTTTTCATGGTTCGAAAAAATCGTTTCCGTTTTGAACCGTTTATCAAGAAAAATTCTTTTATGGTAGGTGGTACCTACTAGGACGCGTCATCACTTCAATTCAAAAGTGTTATAGTCAACTTATTGTTAAGTTGCCAGAATTATTTTAGCACGTATCCGGGTCGGATAAATCCGAGCAATTTTATATGAAAGCCGTTCAATATCAGGGCATTTTATATGGAGGCTTAAATAAAAAAAAATTCAACACAATTTGTCTTATTTTTTGATTCGCCAAAAAAGTGAATAAATCCGGGCAAAACCAGGACATTTTTTGATGAAATTCGGGCAATCGAGCGACCGGGCCGGACTATTCCCAAATTTTGTATTGAATATCCGGGCAAACCTGGATGTAAGCCAGCCATTCTGGCAACCTTAACTTTAACCTATTGATAAAAATAGGAAATCACTGTTTTCTCAGTGTTGGAAGTTGATTGGTTATTGAAATTTAAAGACTTTGAATTCGTATTTCCGCATTTCACAATTTAACATTTTTACAAATTTGTTTTCTTCAAAGACTTGATTGTTTTTTCTACAAACGGTGATAAAACTGTATTTCGTTTGAGGTTCCGTATTTCATTACATTGCTGCATGTTGAGCAAGTTTGCCAAAATCACATGAAAATTCATAATTTTCAACTTCGTTAAAACATCAGTTTACATTCTTGATTCTAGGATTTTTTCACAGATTTCATAGATTTTCTTAGTTTAATGAGAATACCATTGGGATAGGCTTTCAAAAGCTTATTCTTGAATATCGTAAGGCTTTGGTAATGTGGATTGGTTATTTAAAACAAAAACGACTCAATCTGTTGATGTTTGACATGATTTTTCGATGATTTTATTTTATGAAGAGCATGACAGATAATCGTCACAAACATTTTGGGTCAAATCACAAAAATTTTTACATTGTCCTTGTCAAAAATTTAGAATTTTTCTTTGGAAACTTTGATACTGACTCATGTCGATAAGAAATCTAAAACCGTTCACCCAGTCTTCATTATTTAGATTTTCTTATTGCCAATATTCAATATTCAAGAACGAAAATATTTCACTTGTGGATGGATTTTTTTTTGAGAATTAGGTTTTTTTCTGAATTTGGTGGAAGAATAAAATTTTAAATAAATTATCTGATGAGCATATTTATCATAAAACTGTTTCTTTACATGAAATGAAAAAAAAAAACAATGATCACACTAACGGACTCAGAAACGCCTGTGGTCATCTGTAGCCTTCGGATTTTTTGTGTGCTTTCCCGATCTGCTTTCATGGATTTGAATTTACAGAGGTAGATAAACAGTTAAGAAAAAATGTAATCTGAAAAAAAAAATACCAATATAACGTTTTGCAAATAAATAATATTGCATGTGTGTCTTTAAAAGAACACATGATGATTGACAATGTATCGTTAAAAAGAATCATGGAATCAATTCAATTTGAGAAAAGCTTCGCGGGCCGCAAAAACATATCTCAGGGGCCGCGCGTTGCTCATCCCTGATCTAGATTTTTCATAATATTATTTTATGTCGTTTTTAACACACAGCAATACTGTGAAACAGAGCGTCGATATTTATAGGTTGTCAACTCTCTCTTGGGCTGTGGAAAGTTTTGAATTTATCACACAACCGACAATGGTAAAAAGTCTTCAAATGATTTCTCTTAAAGATCGTATATATCCAACTATAAATGCATTTGTATGAACATACATTCATTTGAAGACCTGGCTAATAAAATATCAAAAATAAAAAAATCCAAAAAAAATCTTTAAAAAAGGTGGCTCCAGAGAGTGTCAAATTAGTACAACTTAATCAATGTAATCATGGTAGGGAAGATCTGAAACAGTGATATAACTCAATACGTGCAGAGAACACATACGACTCATAAAGCTGTTTTAGATAGGAATGGGAAGGGTGCAATTGATGGAATCCTACTTGGCGAATGAATGATATAATGAATGAAACATAATGAATGAAACATGAAACAATCTTACTTAAGTCCCTCCTCGTCCAGGATTGTTGAAAATGATGTCACGCACACGATTTGTCCTCCGTTCCGGTACTTTCTTCTCTCACAAAGAAAACCCTGTACGAATTTAAAAAAAATCTCACGAAAAAAAACAATAGAAAAATCTTTCAAATAAATACAAAAAAGTATAAAATAAATAGCAACGTCACACATAACTGAAGCACATTCTACATTCATGTAATGACCGACGTTAAAAAAAATGACAAGTTTTTTTTTTGATATTTCAACTAAAAAATACATTTTACAAATGACTAAAAAAAATCCATGGAGCAAAAAATGTCGACTTCAAGACTTTCATTGAAAACACTTTTTACAAAAATTAAAAACTTTAAACCTGAGTGTTGCTTATGATTTCAAAACCAGTTAATCCCACAGCGAAATTTCAACAAAATATGTGCACCCTAATGTTCTAACCAAGTAGGCACCAAGAATTCATCCATATCGCTTCACCCGTCATCGGGTTCCCCATATTTATCAAACAACACGGAAAGTGTGCCGCCGAGAATGTTGAATGAATGCTCAAACAAAAGTCTCTGAGCTCACTCGAAACACGATGACCCATCTCATCATCCTACATAGATGAGTGTGTAGAGGACGTCAACCGAAAAGAGCTGCTGGCTGGCCCGTCACATTCACGTCGCAACTTTTCACTGGTGCTGACCTAGCAGGAAAATCGTGCTCGGTGTTCTCGGTCAAAGCGTTTTTCTTTTCCGAGGACGGGAAAAAGAAGAAAACTATTTTCCTTTCCGTCGATTATCGATTCGTTCGGGCGTTAATTGAACTGGATTCGTTCTTGAGAAGACGAATTTCGAGCTTTCAATCATCTGGTGGTGATTAAAAGTGATAAAACATCACGGGTAGATTAGTGAAGGAATATCGGAAAATTCCAAGAGTGAGCTGCAGCTGAAAAACGAGGAAGAAAATTTTCCTATTCTTAATGTCGCATTGCAGATGTTGAAGGTTGGATGGGGATTGTGATTTTATTTCAGTGGCGTTCGAGTGATTATGAGTTATGAATGCTAATATTCAAGCTTTTCCAAGGAAGAAAAATGCTGAGTGCGAAAATTTAATCCATGAAAAAGTGTATTGATTTCTTTTTCAAGATTGACAAAGAAAATGTGTCCTTCCTTGCAACGTTACCCACATGAGTGCGAAAAAAATCTTTGACGTTTTGCTTTTTCACCTGCTGTCACAATTCAACTGACAAGTTTCAGATCGAATTCGTTGTATTCCATATTGGAAAGAATGTATTGTTTTATTTGTTTAACAGAAAAAGATTAACAGGATGAAAGTTGAAAATTCAAGAGAAGACCATTGAAATAAAATTAAAAGGATCAACAGCGAAAAAAAAAAGTCTGACCTACATGGCACAGTGAAAATTTACATCACATAATACAGCGATGAAACATAAGCCCTTGGGATACTGAAGGGATTTCACAGCTTCATAACAAGAACACGGAAGCCATTCATAGGAAGGGTCTTAATGTCAGCGTAGCTGACACCTTAGAATTACGCTCAGAAAAATATCAACCAGCAACGAATATCAACAGCACAACAAACACATCCCCCGAAAATGGACCGGAAACATTGGATTTTAATTCCCCTTGGTAAGGAACGGATTTCCATCTTTATTTTGTACGAACAAAAATTCAACCAAACAAGTGACATCCACATTTATCAGAGCATTTCATGAACACAAATTCACCATCATTCATTCATTTTCTTCCTTCATGTTTTGGTCACCATTATTGAAGTTTTCCGCATGTCACGAGAAGTGTCGCGCCGATCATCAGTGGAGGAAAGTGGTTTTCCCTTCCGTTCATTTTCGCTTTTCGCAACAGTGAGAGAGAATTGCACTCGGCGGAAGGACTCTCTCACCAGCAGCCTAAACAACTCTCGTCGTCGGACGAAAATGTAAACATAAACAACGTGATGAGCATTGCCGAGCACCATACTCGTATCACACGTTCGCCCAAGATTTTATTACGAATTGCTTGATAGGCGTCTGTTTACATGTCCGCCTCGAGATCTCTTGATTGATTACTAATCGTTCTGCCATGATTGAAGGTTTCATGGTTTCCAGATAAAGTATGTTTATTTTAAATCATTTAATTAAAACTTTTCGGAAAGACTTAAAACATTAAGTACCGCGAAGAAATCTAAGCCCGAAAACACCACAATTTGACCTTCTTTTTCTCAGAAATGACTGGACCAAATTCCATAAATTTAATATTTTTAAATTATCGAAAGTGTTGTTCACAATTATGTACAATAAGGTTTCTTTATAAAATGTATCACATTTGAGTTATGCTACCCAGTGATGCACACTTGCGTCAAGTGAAAAAACGAGATATTTCGTGTCAGCATCATCATTTTCAAACGATTGAAACGAACGTGTCCTCGTGAGCATTATGTTTATTTTATGTTGAGTACGAAATGAAAAGTAGTTTCATGTAAAGTATATAATAAATCCTGTTTAAAATTAGATCCCCACTATTCACTTATGCAGTGCCGGATTAAACCTTCGCGTGGGGCTGGTCAATTTTTTTCTGGGGCCCATACATTTGTTTGTTTTATATACTTATTTATTAATTATTCACAGAAAAATCAATTTTATTATTTCTTTTATTGCTTGCAGAAGGTTTTTACATTAATGTATAAAAAAACACGTAATGAAAAAGGAATGAAAAGTTTTTAGAAAACTATACAAATGTTCAATTTGGCAGTTATAATGGAACAATATTTTCAATGTTCTAAAGTAACCTCTTTTACAAACATTAAGAAGAATCAGAATGCAAAACTTAATAGATACCCGAAATTAAATTTTAGCTAGAAATAATAACAACACCAAAAATGCACAAAAAATCCAGTGAGTCATTAAAAAAATTTCAAAATTATGTAACTCCATGTTTCGTAGAAAAAATTTAAGAAATAAAGCACCTCAAAAACATTGAAATTTTGCTTTAAAGTTGCTACTTGTAATCATCTTTTAAACTTTTCATAGAATAACTAAAAAATTGTGATCGATTCAAAAAAGATGATTGAAAAAAATAAGATTAAGTGAAAGGTTTATAAACTTTAAAATGCATAACAGTTAGTTTAAAATTTCAAGCACTGAATATTTTTCCGCTGCCAATTAAAATACTGAGTCCTGACAAGGATAATAGCTCGAAAATTTGTTTTTGTTAATGAAAATTGATGAATATTTTGTTTTCAGAAAACAGAAATTCAGAATTGGAACAACAAGGACAAATTTATTAATAAATATCTAAATTTATTAATTAATATCTCAAAATTTCATAAAACTATACAATAAAATTCGATGACGCTATTTAAAAATTATGCCTTTTTATTAATTTCGAATTTCCTTAAATTTCCTGAATTTTCTAAATTTTTACACAGATTTTTTCAATCGCCTCTAGTTTTGATAATAGAGAGTTTATAAGTTTAAAAATGAATAAGTGTTGGGTGAAATCAATTATTGATAACTAATGAACGAAAACTGACTAAATTTGATTACTTCATTTGACTAAGAAGGAAAAATATTTTGAGCATGAGTATGATGAATAATCTAAAAATAATAAATTAAACAGTTTTAAAAATTGGACAAATATCATAACAATACAAAGGTTCTATTTAACCCTTCATTTCATGAACAGTCGGAAATTATGTGTTCATTAAGAAAAAATATTAAAATAAAATACAATTTTTCACTTTTTCCATACCTTCATTGTTGCAAATTTGTTACTTTATGAAGCGAAGGGATAATTAAACTTATTGTTGAAGCCTGCTAATATTATTCAAATTTGGCATTAAAAATATCCAAAATTTAATTTTTGCTGAAACTTTTTTAAATTTGTTGAAACTCCCTTATTGAACAGAAAACTTCTCTTACTTTCTTCGCAGAAGTCAAAATAACTTGCCGTCTTAGAAAGCTAGATAATTCAATTTAAACCTTTTATTTTTGTTAAGTTTAAATTGTCTAAAATATTCCGATTTTTCTTATATGATTTTACACATTTAAAAAAAAGCTGATAGAAAAAAAAACAATAACTGCAGATTTAGGTTTAATAAATTTAAGGAAAAACTAGCTATAAAGTTCATTCCACTTCGGAAATATGTGAATTTTGTGGCTTTGTGTAATTTATAAAAAAACCTTTTGAATGTTGAGTTGAGCATTAGAAAAACAAGAATTACAAAACAAAATTGAAGGTAAAATTTGTTTCTTGAAGAAAATTTTTAATTAGCAGAAAATATGTAATGACATTTTTTTAATAATCAAAGTGATAAATAATAAAATAAAAGTTAAAGTTTTTTGGCTAATTCTGATGACTATCCTAAGTATTGAATACCTGTCACATTTCTATCAATTTGTTGACCTGTAAAATAAATATTTGATGAATGAATTTTGTTAGCTTCAAATTCTGAATTTGGTTGGTTACACTTCTTAATAAAAACCCCTTCTAAAAACAACCCATATTTTAGGTCAAGATTTGAGTTTCAAAAATACAGATGGTCTATTCTAATAAAATCTAAAACATACAGTAATTAATGTTAATTTGGAAGCGTCTTAAAATGAAATGTTTTAGGCCTTGAGTGATTTAGGATTAAATTCCGCCGGAGTCGAGCAAATTTTCTGACATGTACGGTAAATTCCTTTCTTGAACTGAAAGTTTTACTTGGAAAAAATCTCCATTGGGGGGTGGGGGGGGGGGGTGTTAAACCCCTAAAACTCCCCCCGTTCACACGGCCTTGATCTGATTCAGTTATAATTAAGTACTCTAAATTTTCGATTTTAAGTTTCTCCAATCTGAATTATATCTTATTCTGATTGACAGACTTGAATGGGGTTGAGCTCATTTTCAATGATAAAGATTTTTTTTCGGATTTGTTATTTGTTTATTTCATCAACAGATCACATATTGATCCAAATGATAGGTTAAAAATTAAAGACAAACTACAATTACACGGAATTTACCCTATACTATACTTAAAGCACTAAGGATTCTTCTTCGGAATAATTCCCTCGAAACGTCAAAATCAAAATGATCGGAGAAGCGGTTAAACGTCCTTATTGCACCAATTAGCGCTGTATTAGCTCGGTAGTTATTCTGTCGGAGAGGAGCAAAGAGCTGAAGATTACGATTCCTCAAGCCTCGGGATCGCACGCTGAGTTGGAGTGCTTCTAGCAGTGCAGGGCAGCCGGTTCTAGACGAAAGCAGATCAGCAACAATAGAGGCCCGTGTTGCGGTCCGGCGGGCCTGCAGCGTGTCGATGTCGATAAGGCGGCAGCGGCTTTCGTAGCTGGGGAGTCGGAATGGGTCTTGCCAGTTCAGGTTCCGGAGAGCGAAGCGCAAAAAACGCCTTTGGATGGCCTCGATACGCTCCGAGCCATTTTGGTAGTAGGGGCACCATACAGCCAAGGCATATTCGAGAGACGATCGAACCAAGCTGCAGTAAAGACTCTTGAGACAATAAATATCCTTAAAGTCTTTTGTCATGCGGAATAAAAGACCCAGGCATATAGAAGCTTTATCGACGATGTAGTTTGTGTGGATCTTGAAATCCAGCCGTTCGTCCAGGATCACACCAAGGTCTTTGACATGCTCAACTCGTGCAATTGCCTCATGTCCTAGAAAATAATCAGCCGATAGCGGTAGCCGCTTGCGTGAAAACGAAATTACCGTACATTTGTTGCGATTCAAGGGAAGGCAATTGACATCACACCAGGCGGCGAAGATGTTAAACTGGCTCCGCAAGACGTTCACATCTTCGGGGCTGTTGATGGATTGAAACAATTTCAAGTCGTCGGCATACGCCAGTTTTAGTCCATCGAGAAGCAGCAGCACGTCGTTGAAGTAGATCAGGAATATGATGGGTCCTAGGTGGCTCCCTTGAGGTACTCCAGAAGAGGCAGGGAATTGATTGGAAAATGATTCCCCTGATCGTACAATAAGTTTCCGCCCTACCAGGTAGCTATGGAACCATGCCAGCAAAGAGCCGCAAATACCGATACGATCTAGTTTGGCTATGGCTATTTTGTGGTTTACCTTGTCGAAAGCTGCGGTCAGGTCGGTGTAGATAACGTCGGTTTGAGATCCCATGGCAAAACTGTCTTGCACGGAAGATGTGAACGTCAACAGGTTTGTTGTCGTAGAGCGTTTGGGCGTGAATCCATGTTGTTCGTTAGAGAAATAAAAATTGCAATACGAGAAAAATAGATCTAATACAACCAGCTCAAACAGTTTGGCGATCGCACATAGGGCAGAAATACCGCGATAGTTGTTAACGTTCCTCCTGTCACCTTTTTTGTAGACCGGAAACATGTAAGCCTCTTTCCAAATGGAAGGGAACGTGGATTCCGTAAGCGATGATTGGAAGATTCGTTTTATAGGAGTCACCATATGTGATATATAGCGTTTTAGAAAAGTCGCTGGATCGCCATCCGGACCTGCAGAAACACTGGATTTCAGCTTAGCAGTCGCCTTCAAGATGGTATCGTCATCAATTACGATGTGATGAAAGGAAGTGCTCTGACGTGGGACGTGGGACGCCATAGTCAACTGGTCCGTGGATATTGAACCAGAATCAAAAATTCTTTCCCTTGGTCCTTAATGTACTGCCAAAACGATTTTGGTCTAGTTTTAAAACCTTGCTGAATCCGGATAAGGTAGCCCTGGTAACAACGCGTGCATACTTTTTTATGAGCTGCGTTAAGTTATACTGGTTTTTGGCGTGGAGAGACTTGTGCCTCAAGTAGTAGCGGAGGGCTTTGTTCTTGAGTGCTTTCATTTGTCGAATTTGTTCTTTCGTGACCTGGGGAGCACGTAGGTCAGAGGCTGCTGAGCGTTTTGGTACGTGACGATCGATGATGTAGTTGATGATATGGGAGAACTTCATAGCAGCGGCGTTTGGATCGGAAGATTCGAGTTCCGAGATTCGAGTGGCGTCAAGGGTTTGTGAAATAGCGACAAAATCGGCGTTCTTAAAATCGTGAAAAAAGGATGCCGGCTTCTTGATAGGAGTCACGACTTCTGAGATTTCAAGCGAAAGCAGCAGTGCCGGTTGGTGAGGAACAAGCTTAACCAGAGGCGCAGGAGCCCGTTCAATCGTAGCCAATTGCGATCCGTCGTTAACAAAACAGAGATCGAGCAAGCGACCATTCTCATTCTCGATGCTGTTAATTTGTCGGAGAGTTGCTGTGCTGAGTGAGTCGATGATCAAACTAGAGGGCGTAGTAAATGAAGATCTCGCTGGATCAGCAAACAAAAAACCGCACTGGGAGAAACACCATTTAAGACCGGGCAGGTTGAAGTCGCCAATAATAAGAATGTCGTCCTCGGGAACAGTAAGGGAACACAATCGGGAAAGGCCGCGGGAAAACGACTCTGCGAAGACCGCGCTTTTGGCTCGATCAGGAGGTAGGTATAAAACCCCAACGAAGAGCTTTCGAGTACCCAGATCGATACGGATCCACACTAATTCCTGATCGTTCCATGATTCGTCGTCGATTGGAGTGGCTGAAAGACCGGATCGGATGGCAATCAGAACATTGGATTGTCCTAAAATAAAATGATTATATCATATTTTGATATACGTGCAACTTTTTATGAAACACGGACATCGAAGTCAACGGCCCAAACCGTGCATTAATGAGTTTCGCTCAACAGATCCATAAAATTGAATTCAATATTTGAAAAACCAAAAATGGAGCATGGTTTTAGCATATAATGTGGTTCATTGACATTCCACTAGAAATTTTTCTCGAAGCACTTATATCTTGATAAGTTATAATTTTGATAGGATTTGTTCTGTCCAATATCAAACTATGCTATCTGAATGAGATATAATCTTGATAGGAGCATATCTGAAATTGATATAATTTAACTATGATCGCATAGATTTTTTGATAAAATTTGAGATACTTTAACATCCTACGAGTACTGGATAATAACAAATTTAGATAGGAAAAAAATAGTATCAAAATATCTCATCTTGATATAGTTTAGTTTTTCCCTCCTGATCGGGTTTTTCGTTCCTGAATACCTTACAATTACAATGGGATTTATTATTGATCAGATGCATATTGAATTTTTGAAAACAATGCAAAATCTTTATCATTGAAAATGAGCTCAACCCTATTCAAGTCTGTCAATCAGAATAAGGTGAGATACGTTTGAGTTATTATTCTCTCCTGATCGGGAATGTCTCCTCTGTTTCATTTTTAGAAATATCTACTCCTCAAGGAGAAAGATTGACGTTTTGAAAATCGTGGTTTCTTTCATAAGAAATGAGTGTTACCTTCCAATCATTCTTCAACTACCCCAATCAACCACTTTCGATCGCGCTGGCTTCTCTTGACGTGCGGACGTGCCTTTTTATTCTCTCTTTTTAAATTGTATTATTTAGTCAAAAACGGTTCTTGAACGTCATGTTTTGTTTCATTTATTTTAAGTGCTTATTTTAGCATTCACCCATTACACTTCCGCTGACAATTGTTTTCCATGTAAGTCTGAAAGTAACCGTTTTCTTAGGTTTTATAATAAATTTATCAATTTGTTAAAAGTTTTTATTGTTTTTTTTTTCGATTAACACCACCCCTAGCTGTAAAACATTAACCATCGCATAACTCATCCTATAAATTTAAGAACCCTAAGAGCAAGTTCACTCGTGTTGAGAAAAAGTGGTAGAAATTGTGACATTTGTAGCACATTTTGAAAACTTTCCCATGCAAAAATATTTTCAAGCTCTGCGGCTGTCAAGTTTTTTTTACAACACGTGTTCTATTTTCGCATGCTGTGATGCAAAAATAGTTCGATTTCTATCATATACGGCTGAAATTGACACAGTGTTGTAAAAAATACAACGGCCAAAGATCTTGAAAACACTTTCGCATGGTAGAATTTTCAAAATGTGCTACAAGTGTCGAGATTTCTACCACTTTTTCCCAACACGAGTGAACTTGCTCTAAATGATAACAAATAACTAACGCTTTCGGTTTTCCTGCTGCCTACCCTACTATACCAGCGCTAGTTGGAGTGTTTTGGTTTTGGATTCCACAGGTTTCTGCAGAGTGTCAAAGTAAGCTAGATGACCGTTTGAACACACACACGAACAACAGTTTTCTTGACATGAGTTGTTCAAGAATTCCGTATTTGTCCGTAATCTCAAGCATGCTTAGTTTGGTGTTGTAATTTTGTACTTTTATTTAGTGTAGCCATTACGTTTGAGCGGATTTGTCATTTTACAGGTTTTATAAATTTTCAAAAGGTATCACGTACAAAATCATTCTTATTTGGTCGATGGCTTTGAATTTCACAGGTGATTTAGACTGTAACTTTTAAATTATTGATTTACTATTATTCAACAACTTATTTAGAAGAATTTTTATATTCAACGTATAATAAAATGGGAGAGCAAAAATAGAAAAATATGAACATAGATAGCTTGAGCCACCGAATAGAAAGCCTTGCATTAAAAATTTGTCGAAAACTAGCTCCTGTCGAAATCTAGAATAACTACCCTAACTAAATTTGATTTTTTTTATTTTGCAAATAAAGGGAAAAATTCGGTCAAAACCCGGATTTTTTAATGAAATCCGGGCAACCAGTATGGACCAAACCGTTCCCGAAGTTTGTACCGAATATCCGTGCAAGTCCTAATAAAAACGGGCTTAGTCTAACTGTTGAGAAATCTTTTTACTCGGGAACTATCAGTTAGATGCAAGTCGAGTGAATTGCACACAATATCAATTTGACATTCTACAAACAATAACACCGCCACGTGTTGAGACCCGATAGGATATTTGACAGATGAAAAATTTCTCCGTTGACATATTTAGTAGGGTGCCGATTTAGTCTGGCCCAAATCACCCTACTAAATAAATGACCCTATTTAGTTTGCCGATTAATCGGGCTACGCTTGAATATGACATAGGTGCCATACAAAATCGGCTGATGAAAAGGCTCACACAATTACGTATGATTTGGTAGCAAAATAAGTTGATCTATGTTATCGGGGGGGATCGGTCAATTTAGTAGGTTTTCGCAAGACTCTGTTTAGTTGGCAAAGTTTACGCATATTTAGTATGAAACGGTCATAAACTGAATTAGTTTTTGACATCTGTTAGGTGATGGGGTTCATCGATGGAAAAGCTTGGCCCACGACAGCACGGAAGGCCTCGTTGGTGCTCATCAGCGGTTCGTTGGAGTGGTGAATTCTGGCGTTTCTATCGGTTCCGTCATGACGACGTCCGGGAACTTGTCCAAGTTCCCGGACGTTTGCCGGACATGCCTGAAGCCATAATAGAAGGTGTTTCTGACTCCAATGGAGGTATCGTTTACAAATTCCGACGCCCTCGCCGTGGCCAGTTTCTAAATGCAGTGCTTGGAAGGCAAGCTTCTGCGCAGAGCAGGTCGTTTTCAGATCGGCTAAATAGGTTCAAAGATTCCGGCATTCTCAAGAGGAAAGACCTTTCGAAATGTGGTATGGGAAAATACGAAGCGTAAAACATTTAAAGAACTTCGGATGCAAAGCATTCAAAAAAATTCTGAATTAAAGACGTCAAAAATTAGATTCGAAAACTAAGACATTAATTTTTGTGGATTACGCAAATAATGGTTTTGTCTCTGGAACGAAAATACACGATCCTTTGAGATTGGAAGAAATGTTATATTTGATTAACCCATCATGGTAAATCATGAAGACAAATTATTTTTGCTTGATGAAAAGCAGGAGGTTGTGGATGCTTTGGTCGCATGCAGACTGAGAAGGTGGCCGCACGCGTCTCCAGGTCAGGGGCGGCGTGCAACAACAACCGAGCGTCTGTTCTCCAGGTCAGGGGCGGCTCAAACAGCGTCTGTCTTGCAGCAAGCGGCTGAATTTATGAAATGCGGCTCCCGCCAGCTAAGTCCAAGATGGCAGCCCCATCGCGGGATAGGGACTTTAGGCTAACAACCTACTGCTCCTGATATCTTTTATTGTTACAGAAACTGAGAGAAGAAATAACCGAATTGGAACTTTGGCAACGACTTTTAGCATGAAAACACGGACTAGAATTGGAACTTGGAATGTTTTGACCCTTGCCCAGCCAGGAAAGCTGGCTCAACTTGCTAGAGAAGCTAGCCGCCTCAAGCTAGAGATATTGGGACTGAGCGAAGTCCGTTGGCCTAACACTGGAGAACACAAGACACAGTCCGGGCAAGTACTGCTTTACTCTGGCATACGAGGAGAACATGCTACTCGGGAACGAGGAGTTGGTTTCCTGTTAAGCCCGCAGGCCCATGCGGCCCTCATAAGATGGGAACCGATAAACGAAAGAATAATCGTAGCCAGATTCAGAACACGGGTTAGAAACCTTACAATGGTCCAGTGTTATGCGCCAACTGACGTTGCCGATTTGCAGGAGAAAGAGCAGTTTTACAGTCAATTGAACAGCGTGGTTGAGAGAATTCCGAAGGGTGACATTCAAATCCACTTAGGCGACTTCAACGCAAAGATTGGCTCCGATAATCAGGACTTTGAGCGCATCATGGGGCGCCATGGCCTAGGACAGATGAGCGAAAACGGAGAGCTGTTTGTAGAATTTTGTGGCAACAACAACATGGTGATCGGTGGATCGCTCTTCCCCCATCGACCAGCACATAAGGTCACTTGGGTATCCCGAGATGGCCGAACAGAAAATCAAATTGACCACATCTGCATCAGCCGAAAATGGAGAAGGAGCCTTCTTGATGTCCGCAACAAACGAAGCGCAGACATTGCATCTGACCATCACCTCGTCCTTGGCGAGATACGACTGAGAGTTGCGCGTGTCCAACGGCGCGAGGAGAAAGTCGGGTGTCGATACGACGTTCGCAGGTTGGAGAATCCAGAGGTGAAAAGGGCATACGTTGAACAGCTAGAATCCCGAGCCTCGGAGCTGCCGACAGACGGAACAGTCGAAGAACTCGGTAAAGTTTGTGGAAGACGAAGTGAATGGATGTCGGATGAAACCTGGAGGATGGTCGATGATCGGAGAAAGGCGAAAGTCGGAATTGAGCAGGCATGTACCGGGTCAGCCAAAGCAGCCGCCCGCTTACGATATGCGGAGCTGGAAAAGGCAGTTAAACGAGCTTGTAGACGAGACAAGAGAGCCTGGACAAACTCGCTAGCCGAAGAGGGAGAAAGAGCCGCCGCCATTGGAGATATCCGATTATTATATGATATTTCTCGCCGCCTTAGTGGTGCAAGGACTAATGCAAGAATGCCGCTGAAAAACCGAGCAGGTCAGCTGCTGACAGATCGAACAGATCAGCTCAAGCGTTGGACTGAGCATTTTGATCAACTTTTTCGAGTTACAAATAGCAATGGCCAACAGAACCCGCAGCTCGAGGCGCCCACAGTAAGTCGCATTAATGGCGTCAACTCGGAAGCGCCTTCGCTGGCTGAAATAGAAGCGGCAATCAAGGACATGAAATCCAACAAAGCGCCTGGAATCGATTGCATTCCTGCTGAAATGCTCAAAGCCGACCCTGCCTTGTCAGCACAAATGTTGCACCGTCTATTCGCTGACATTTGGGATACTGCAATATTCCCGGCCGACTGGATGCAGGGTATCCTCGTAAAGGTCCCAAAGAAAGGAGACCTAACAGAGTGCGGTAACTGGCGTGGCATAACTTTGATCTGTACAACCCTCAAAGTACTCTGCAAAGTGATCCTGAACAGGATCCAGGAGAAAATCGACGCTACACTCCGACGGCAACAAGCTGGATTCCGATCCGGACGATCATGTGTGGACCACATCACAACGCTACGAATAATACTGGAACAAATCAACGAATTCCAGGACTCTCTTCTGCTGGTGTTCGTTGATTTCGAAAAAGCATTTGACCGACTGAACCACGAAAACATCTGGGCTGCTCTTAGACGACGAGGGGTCCCAGAGAAACTAGTCCATCTCATCGAAGCACAGTACGAGGCATTTTCGTGCAAGGTCTTGCACGACGGTGTCTTGTCCGAACCAATCCCGGTAACTGCTGGAGTGAGACAAGGATGTATTTTGTCACCGCTGCTTTTTCTCATCGTAATGGATGAGATCTTGACTGGATCGATTGACTGTAGACCAAACCGAGGATTGCCGTGGAATCCTTCAACCATGGAGCAACTGAACGACCTTGACCTGGCAGACGATATTGTTTTGCTCGCCCAAACACAACAAGACATGCAGAGCAAACTCGACGACCTCACCGAAAGCTCCAAGGCAGCAGGACTCAAAATCAATGTCGGAAAGACCAAGTCGATGGAAATCAATACAGAAAATCGTTCCAATTTCGTGGTAGCTGGACAACAGGTTGAGACAGTGGAGTGCTTCCAGTATCTTGGTAGCCAGATTACGCCTGATGGTGGTACCAAGAAGGACATCGAAACCCGGATCAGAAAAGCCCGATTTGCGTTTGCGAGTCTCCGAAACATCTGGCGGTCACGCCAGATCTCTCTACGAACTAAGATCCGAATCTTCAACTCAAACGTCAAATCCGTATTGCTGTACGGGTGTGAAACTTGGTGCACATATGCGGTGACGACGCGAAAACTGCAAGTTTTTGTAAATCGCTGCCTGCGGAACATCATCCGCGCTTGGTGGCCTGGCAACTGGATCTCGAACGTTGAACTTCATCGCCGGTGTCATCAAAAGGCGCTAGAAATCGAGATTCGGGAACGTAAGTGGAGATGGATTGGGCACACGCTGCGAAGAGATGAAAACGAGATTTGCAGAGAGGCGCTTGACTGGAATCCAGATGGGCATCGAAGAAGAGGCAGGCCCAAAAGCTCGTGGTGGCGAAGTCTAGCCGCTGAAATCCGCACAGTTGACGAGAACCTCGGCTGGCAGCAAGTGAAGACGCTGGCTCCGGATCGCCAGCAGTGGAGATCTTTTATCTCAGCCCTATGCGCCGGTCAATCGGCGCTGGACCCTTAGGTAGGTAGGTAAAAGCAGGAGGTTATCTTGCAAGAGAAAATTGATAAAGAAATTGAGGACCAAGAATCAGTATCTTTAGAAGATAATGTTACTTCGATTGATAATGGTCAAATTGAATAATCATTTGGAATAAGTGATTATGAGAGTACGAATGAAACTCAAGAAGGCGATATAAGTGACAACGTCTCTAACCACACATTGCGGCGAAGCAATAGAAAACGGACGATTGTAGGGAATGGAAAGTTGCAATTTAAGAATAACTTGATGCATTACATCAAAACAAAACTTGGACAGTGGTTAACTGTATTCCAAAAGGAGTGAAACCAATTCAGTCGAAATGGGTTTTCACAATGAAAGATGATGGACGATATAAAGCAAGATTGGTTGCAAAGGGATGTTCACAGCGACCTGGATTTGATTAAAGCTTAGTTCTTTTAGAAATGGGACACTTTCATTTGCTAATAGCTCGTTAACTAGTTATTGGATATTAAAAATTTTTACAGCATTTTGTTGCCTGTAAAAAGTACTATTCGGCCTATTTTTTTCAAAATTTAAAATTTACGCGTTTTTGAGATATGTACGATGCAAGAGAAAAAGAAAAAAATTATTTTGCACAATTTCCTTTAAAAATCGTCATTATCAAATTGATAGCTGACAAAACCGTTGATTATTCAAAGAATTACTAAGTTTTTGTGGTGGATAAGTATGCAAACACTGTCAATAATGTCCGCAAAGTTCAAATCAAGCATTGGAGTGAAGCACATGATCGGCAACAACGGTTAAGGATCATCAAGGAAGTCAAGTCTCATATCAGCATTTTTAATTTTCAATAAACGAAAAATTAAGGGTAGATCGCTGAAATGTCCAAAACAATTTTCTCCGATAAGCTGAAAATGTTGCCTAGTGATGACTCATAGAAATCCAACCTCAAACAACCATTTTTTGATAGTTCCAAAGCTCTTAAGCTGTAAAACCGGTACCCAAAAAAAACGTTCAAAAATGTGGTCAAAAATAATCAAATTTGTTCATTTCGAAACAACTGTTTCCACTAAAATGCTTCCAGTTTCCAGTTTCCAGAGAAGTATTGGACCAAAAAGTATTAGAAATTGAAGAAGGAGGGTGAAGCCACCTAAAATATAGATTTTACGAAGTATAAGTTGGAGAAACTGATCAATACCATGACCGAAAAAAGTGTGCGCCGGCCAATGGGAGATACCAAGAATAAAGTAGAAATTTCTTTAACAAAAAACGGAAAATATTTTTTTTCAAATTTTTTCATGAAAAATCATAACATTACCTTCTTTTTCTTCATAGAAAGTATTTGGTTCAAACGAATGGTTTTTGAGATACAGGCATTCGTAACTGTCCCATTTCTAAAAGAACTAAGCTTTACTGTGAAATATATGCCCAGTTTTTTTTTAAATTTACAAGTAGTTTTATTGAGGCATTTAACTCATGAAGTTAGATTTGTGCCGAGTATTCATTTCACTTTTGTGTGGAGTTAGTAAGCGGGGGCCGTAATTGTCGCGGCTACTCAACTATTAGATTTTTTTTTGACTTGAGGAGAGGGAAGAGGATTGTGTAGGGTCACTCTCGAGAATATGCACCTATTGCAAAATTGGAAAGCGTTCGACTTATTCTTGCATTTGCAAACGAGCACATATTATTAGTCAATTCAATTGATGTCAAGACGGCATTTTTAAATGGATAATAGGATAAAAAAATATTCGTGAAGTTACCACGGAATGAGGATAAGTTAAATCAAACTGTTCGCCTGCACAAAAGTTTGTATGGTTTAAAACAAACTAGTAGATCATGGAATAACCGATTTGATGATGCTACGAGAACTCTGGATTTAATTTCTCTAAAAACTGACTGTTGTATCTTTAAGTCAAAAGTCAAAGGAATATTTCTTATAGGGTACTTCTGTCCATAATGCCCTTGCGGGGTAAAACGCCAGCGACAATATTTTGATAAATTTTGGAGATTTGCGAAGTTTTTAGTGGATTCTTTTTACACATATGTATGTGTTCTTAAAACCAATACCTTTGTAATTTTAGGTTACCAGATATTCATTCAAACACGAATAACAAATCAATTAAATTTTGTGATGGCTATCCATCACTTAACTTGTAAAAAGTGATCACATGAAATAGGCTTTTACCCCAAGATGATTGTGATATCGATCGAAGCAATCGAGGGACAGGAAAAACTATTGGAGTTAGTTGTTTGAGCGACAGGACACGAGGAAGATCGAAATATAACCGTGCATGTGAACAACTTAATAAACTCTCTTTTAATTCCGGAAACCTGGTTAGTACCGATCTAATATTGGCGACGAGGAGTAAATCGGGGAAGATGTAAGTACTAAAGAATCAGCACATAGTAGAGAAGATTTTAATCGAATACGCGTCATTCAAGTTTTTTTTTTCGCACATGAACCGGAAAATTTAGTTACCCAAGTTACCATGACTACTGGTAAACTCCTTGAAATTTTTTTTGTTTCCTGGACCTTGATGAACAAAATCTGTAATTTTTTTTTGGTTGTTACTGGTCAGTTAAGATTTTTTTTATTTCATGTGTCTTTATGATAATAAATTGATTTGCGAAATTGGACGGCGGGTTCGCCATGTAAATGATAAGGCGGATTCGCCATGAGAAAGAAAAGGCGGGTTCGCCATGGAAAGGATAAGGCGGGTTCGCCATGAAAGTGATAAGGCGGGTTCGCCATGAGAAAGATAAGGCGGGTTCGCCATGGAAAGATAAGGCGGGTTCGCCAAGAGAGAGATAAGGCGGGTTCGCCGTTGATAAAAAGGATCAGGCGGGTTCGCCATTGATAAAAAGGATCGGGCGGGTTCGCCATATACAAAAAAAAAAAACACTCTTTTGGAGACGATATTTTTAATAATTAGCCAATTAACGTTTAGTAATTAAATGATTAATATAAGAATTGGCCACCATCGTGTAAATTTTATTATTTTTTTTGCGTACTTAAAAAAAAAGTTGAGAAATGACGCGTATGTTTGATAAATCACCTCTGATTAAAAAAAGAATTAAAAATTATTAAAAGGAATTTTTTTTTTTTTTTTTTTTTATTTGAGACACTTTACCATCTCTGCGGCATTCGTGTCTTGTATTAAAAGGAATGATTTTGTTTTTATGTTATGATTTCTTCAGGTCAGCATCTGATAATCGTATCAAACCATTTATAACTTCCATCGAGTCTTCACAACTACCATTGGCATGGGCCAGATGGAAACGGGATTTGGAATGTTATTTTGAATCCGAGAAGATAGAATCTCAATACGACAAACGTTCGAAATTGTTATACCTCGGGGGTTCTGATTTACGGGATATATACGACAATCTACCAGACATCGAGAATGTATCCTACGTTATTCCTGACCCCAACTACTATAACGTAGCGGTTGCGAAGCTAGACGCTCATTTTGAACCGTATCGACGCAAAACATATGAAAGGCATCTATTTCGGCAAATAATCCAACAACCGTCGGAACGTTTTTCTGATTATGTTTTGCGTTTAAGAGGTCAAGCGAAAAGGTGTGAATTTAAAGAACCAGAAGAAATGATAGTAGATCAGATTGTAGAGACATGTAGGTCAGATAAACTTAAAGAAAAAATGCTGAAACGAGATATGATTTTGTCTGAAGTAGAGGCTTTTGGTGTTGCGCTGGAGGAAAGTGAGAAAAAGTTAAAGGAAATATCTCGTTCTTCGCATGTACAACCCATTAGCAAAGTATTTTTGGATCAAAAAGATGGAGAACAAAGAAATTTTTACAATCCAACTGTTTTGAATCAACGAAAAACATTTAAGAAGTTTGATCGTTCCGTTTTTGACAAATCTCACCGATATTCAAAATTCAACAATCCAACACAATCTGTTTGTTTTTCGTGCGGAAAGAAAGGTCACATGCAAGGCTCGGAAGGATGCCCTGCTTTAGGCTCTAGATGTTTAAAATGTGGAGGACCCGATCATTGGGCTAAACAATGTCGGAAGCGAGCAAATACGGAACAGCGACAGAGTGGACCTTTTAAGCGTATAAGAATGGTCAGTGGCGCAGAACAAGAACAGAATGACGATTACATATTCTATGCTATGGGAAAGAACACATTTTTGTTCAAAATCGGTGGTGTAGGAGTACCTATGGTCATAGATTCCGGAGCAGCGGCTAATATTATTTCTGAGGACATTTGGAATGAAATGAAACGACTCAAGGTACAAGTTAAGAACTGTACGACTCACGTAGATAGAACATTCACGGGGTACGCATCCAATAAACCCATGGCAATACTTGGCAGTTTCGAGGCAAAAATTGATCATCCGGGAATGAGTTTAATGAAGCGGAGACTTCGTCAAAAAGTTTGGTGGCCTAATATGGACGCACAGGTCGAAAATTTTGTACGAAAATGCCAGTCATGTACCCTAGTATCCGCAGTGGGACCACCTGAGCCAATGTTGCGCTCCAAAATGCCAGAAAGGTCGTGGGCAGAAGTTGCTATTGATTTTTTGGGACCGCTGCCGTCAGGTCATTATCTTCTTGTTATCGTTGATTATTATAGCCGATTTACTGAAGTTATTGTTATGAAACAAATCACGACTCAATTGACTATTAAATCCCTTTTCGAAACGTTCACAAGATTTGGTTTTCCGGAGTCATTGAGATCAGACAACGGACCGCAGTTTACCAGTGAATGTTTCAAGCATTTTTGTGACGAGTTCGGAATATCTCATCAACGAACAACGCCGTATTGGCCACAAGCAAATGGTGAGGTTGAACGTATGAATAGTTCCATTTTGAAACGTTTACGTATCAGCCAACAGGAAACCGCTAATGACTGGAAATGGGATTTAAGAAATTTTCTGTTGATGTACAACTCTACTCCCCATTCAGTTACAGGAATCGCGCCGTCAACGCTCATGTTTGGAAGAGTAATGAGGGATAAAATTCCAAGTTCGGAGGAACTGTATTCAAGAGGAATTTTATGGGAGGAAACCAGAGATCGGGACTGGAAAAAGAAGTTGGAGGCGAGTCAAGTTTTAAACAACAAAAGGCATGCAAAGCAGATCGATTTAAAAGAAGGGGATGTAGTGGTGGCGAAACGGATAATCAAGGACAACAAACTATGTACTAATTTTGGACCCGAAAAATTCAAGATCGTATCAAGAACTGGAGCGACCGTTGACTTAAGATCGTTGGAAACGGGAAAAACATACCAGAGGAATGTTTCACATCTGAAACTCATTGATCAAGGGTGCAACGAGTCAAATAATGACTCTCAGATGAAAAATGGTGGGGATCAATCGGAGTCTCAGATAGGGAATAATGAGAGAGCACTGGAAGCCAACCTGGACGACGTTAATGAAGGTGATTGCATAGTGCGTCGAAGTTTACGCGAAACTAAACGACCAGAATATCTTAAAAACTATGTTTCCAATGTAAGAGAATCTTTGTCTAAGTAAGGGGGGAATGTGATATCGATCGAAGCAATCGAGGGACAGGAAAAACTATTGGAGTTAGTTGTTTGAGCGACAGGACACGAGGAAGATCGAAATATAACCGTGCATGTGAACAACTTAATAAACTCTCTTTTAATTCCGGAAACCTGGTTAGTACCGATCTAATAATGATTGCTTAAAAAATCCTCACCATTGATTTTATTGATAGTTCAAATTATATATTTGAATTATCAATTGATGAAAAACTGTGGTAAATTGTTGTTTTATGGTAAACCGAAGACATACTAAATTTCAAATATCCGATCAAAATGCCCCCATCAATTTTTGGACAAATCACCCTCCTCTCAAGGTGCTGTTCGGTAAGATGTAAACAAAACCACGTGTTTTATTCTAAGCTTTGGAGTGGAGTTTTCCATGAATACAGACCGATTTTCGAAATGAAATATCGATCTTCTTCTTTGCTTAGTCCTATATTATCATTAGGACGCATAATAATTATAACTTTCGATCGGAATTGAGTAAAAAACGTGCACAGAAAATCGAATCGGTTCACTAAACTTGTTGCCAAAAGCGGCAGAATTTTTTTTTGAAACTGACACAGTTCAAAATAAAGTCATGAAATTCAAAATTTTTCATTTTTTCAATGAGAAATGTTAACAAACCACTTGTTATTATGTGTAGATAAACTTGGAAAAAATTTTTTTTTGCACTTTTTCCGAATCAAATAACAGAATTAATTCGTTTTCACTGTGAATATTGTGTTGTTTTCGAGTCGTTTTGATCCAATGTTTTGGAGCATCATTAGCTCACACTGGGGCGTTTAACATCCAATGATTTCAAAGGTTGCTTTTAAAGGCGTTTGTAAAAAATCGAATATTTTCATAGTTTTACAATAAAAAGTGATATTTTTGACAGAATATGAGTAGAAGATAGAAATACGAAGCACATGTTGCAATGTATTCGGGTGTTCAGCTTATGTATTCCACATACTCGGTAATTTCCCTTAGCAGGTGCATATTCCCCCGAAATACCCTACTCTACGTAGACGTCATCCTTTTGATAGACAAACATATTGATTCCATAAAATTGACCATAAAGGAATTTAGAAGGTTATTCCAAATGAAGTACCTACTTGTACGAAATGAAATGTTTCCTGGGAATGAAAATAACACGTGACTTTGAGAATCAAAAATTAGAGATTTCTCAAGTACAATACACCGAAAAACTCCTTCAGAGGTTCGGAATGAAAATGGATTTAGAATATGCGTTTTCGTTGAAAATAAGAGTAAGAAGTTCTGACTTTCGGCTGACATTTTCATATTTGGAAACAAAAACAAGTGTTCGCAGGAATAGTGAAGAAAACAGGTACTCTTAGCCAAACTTGAGCAGTTTTCTTGAGAAGTTAAAATGGCCTAGCGCAATAGGACAACTTTTTAGTTGTTGAATATTGATGGTATTCAAGTTTACCAAGACGAGAACATCTATTTTAATCACGATATACACGTTAATTTGGGGTTGACGTATCGATATGTGAATTCATGAAAATTATATCCAAGCATAGTGGAATTCATCTGACAAGGTGTATAATATTGATAAAGAGGTCTTTAAAAAAAGTTTCAATTGCATATGTGTGATTGATTGAATGTCGGAAACCTTTTTTCAGTAGAAACCTGTATTAATTCGTTTATTCTATTAGTTTTAGGTACATTTGTGAAGTTTATGTAAATGTTAAAATTTTTGAAAAGAAATGGGATTAGGATAAAATAAAAAAGGGGTAACAAAATAATTTACATTACATTTTCCCTATTGAATTTAACAACCGGTGTTTGAACGAAAGAAATTGGACAAAACTTATTTCTCATTCCATTTCTTTTCTGTAGCACTTGTTGTGAGAGAAATATTATACACCAAAAAACTAATATATTTTCCCCCTTTTTTATTCCATCATTCTGATTTATCAATTTAAAAAAAAACCCAAATAATCCCTACAATCCTCACACCCAAGCTCGGTCGATTTACTGCTACGAGTGCGATAGCTGGACGGACGCCCGCTGCAAGGATCCCTTCAATTATACGGCGCTTCCCCGGGATCAGCCGCCCCTGATGACCTGCAACGGATGCTGCGTCAAGATGGTGCGACACTCCCGGACACGTAAGTCTGACCCTCTTTTTCGAATCACAACAAACGATCGGCTTCGTTTTAAATATATTCGCTGTTTAGGTGTAAAAACAATCTCATCTACCAGTGTATTATTTTTATTGAGTGTCTCATCTCATCATCTGAATTGGTAATCATAGTACGAGTCTTTTTTGAACGTTTTTCATTTCTTTGAGTTAGTAGTTTTACACAGGATCATGACAAAATAGTAATAACTGTTAAACAATTGTTTTAACTAGAGTTGCATATTTTCTGATAATCACCAGTCTTGTGAAATTCGTGAAAGTTCTCGCTAACAACACTGATTATCACTGTGATGCTCAACAATTTCTGCAAATGATGCAAACGCCAAAATTTATACTCAAGTCAACGATTTTCCGCTTTGAGCCATTAAGGCCTGTATATTTGAGTTTACAAAAAAAAAGCACTTAAAGAAAATATGCATCTCTGGTTGAGCTATAAGTTAAATTCTATCGTCTGACATATAACTTTTTTTGAACTTTTAAGGGATAATTGTTTTTGTTTTCCAAAGAGAAAACAATCGGTTCCAAGGAATAATCATTAGTTTTTAGTTCTCGATCATCACCTGCTCCATTATTACTATATTCGAAATGCATACTGTTACATTCAGTAGTTCGATAAGATACCTTAATTAATAACATTCTTTTTATTCTCTCTCCGACACACAACTCTACCGCTACCAATTGTTTTTGCTTCCCGGTCATCGTGATAAATATGATTTTGTTCTAATTTTTATAATTTATTTTTTTTGGCTATCAAACAATACACTGTTTTAAAATGTGACAAATGAAATATATATTCATAATAATCTCGTATATTGTTAAATATTCATAATTGTTAACATGAAATGAAACAAAAAAAATGTTTGAAATATTTCAGCTTATGAAGTTGTTAGAAGAATGTGTACATCTCAATTACAGATAAACTTGTTTATGGTAGATCATGTGTGTATGATGGAAAGTTCAGGCAATGGACATATGTGTTTTTGTGAGGAAGATATGTGTAACTCGAGTCCTAGCTTACATTTTACCAATCATCTCAATGTCAAGATGTGTATCAGTAGCGTGATAGCCGTGATTCTGTTGAATACGGTGCAGAGGGTACTTCGGTAAGCCGCAGCACAAAAATGGCGAACAATGAATTTCGAATAAAAACAAAAACTAGTAATATCACGGTACCAAGCTTTAGGAGCCGTGTGGATCGATTTCAATGACCCCAAACCTTAGATAGTAGATTAATGGAAGCAACTTTCTGTTAAACAGAAAAACATATGTTTCATAGATCAAGAACGCGGATGGCCATATCCTTTTCTGGAGATATATCTTTCATGACCCATTCACGGTAACAACAAGATAGAAACATCTATTCAACACAAACACTCAAACACTTCTCACTGGCAGATGCATCCAGTAAATCAGTACACCTTCATTTGTTTACCTCTCAGCGATTCACAATATTCAAAGAAATATTTTCATCTCAACCTAACATTAGTACCAGTTCGATGAGTTTCGATATGGATTGTTTCACATTTCTGACTTTTCCTTGATCATTCCCCCGGTTCAGATGCGTACATAAATATTTTAATATGATTCATTGAACCGTAACCACTTTTTTAACAGTTATCTTTGTTACCTACCAACCATAAGCAGAATATCTTCAGATACTCTCTTTGAATTTCTTCAACTATCATCATTCCCCAGATCACCTTCTGGATGGTTAGATACTTTCAGATGATCCGATTCACTGGCGGCTCATTCAAACAAGCTTACGAAAACAAAACTTGTTGAATGAGAAGCCCATCGTTCATTCGTTCATTTTCTTACATCCAAACGTCTTTTCATATAATTAGTCTAACCCCCTTTATCTCTCTATCTCAACATAGTCCTTAGTAAATGCATGGCGACTAAAACTAATGTTTGAATTTGTTTACTTTTCCTTTGAACCCTTTTTCTCGATACTAACAAACTCTTTACACTCGAGTTTAGCAACAACAACAAATGTTATATAAAGCTCCTTTCCCCCTTTCTCTCCCTGTAATCTATAAAACTTTCATAGGTACTGATATCGAGTTTGACAATAGATAGTTGATTGAGTTTTTCGTTACTGTTTCGATTCTCCTAGACTTTTTGACCTTCTTAAAACTTACTAGATAGATAGTGCGTTAGAATACTGAATTTGAAGAAACCAAACGAAAGCCATCCGTTCAAATTGAACATCATCTACAATAAGCAGAGATATAGAATTTTCAAAATCGCCCGTTTGCTACAAGTTAGATTATATTTTTCATTCGGAAAGAAAAACACGAACGCTTTCCGCATACGTTACAATAAACACCAACCGGAGGAAACATACTTACGCGATTCATAACGAAAATCAAAACCCGAATCGAGAAGTAAAAAAAAAACAAAACAAGCATCGCTCTAGTACTCAAACTGCTCACGATAAGCTATTCTAACTGCTGTAGAGTTTAGTTTTAATGCGTCATTTTATTTTCTAACCGACATATATCTGAGAATGTTTTAATTTAAATGAGTACATTTGTATGAGTTTTGTTATGTACATTAGTTACTGATACCTTAAGCTACCATAGATCGCTAGAGCAAATACTCAAAATGAAAACATATTTTTATACCTAAATACAATTAATAGCTAAGAAAGAGCAAAATATCCTTGTAAATAGTTAGATATCATCTTTCTGCCCATCTTTTCTCCCCCATCAGAACATAACCAGCAGCTGCGCGTTGAAACATTAGAAATCATCAAACCTACTACCAGTAGCTACTTGAGTTAAAACTTCAGCAACTCTCCGGTCGTTGTTATGTTTTGATCTCGCTATGCACTTTCCAAACAAATCAAACTCTCAAAAGTTGCGCGAAACGAAAGCCTAATTAGCAGAACCTCTGTACAGAAAAAAAATCTAGTATAATGCAGAATCAATGTGTGCTAACGGTTGTTTTTTTTACAAGTTTTATCTGTTTTTTACTTGATTTTTGTTACGCCTAACATAACTGCATGTTGTTTTGAATTTGTTTCTTTTTTTTTTTTTCAAACGTATATATCGCAAGACTCACTTTGCATGTCACCTCAGTGAAGGGGGTAGAGCCTACAGAGAAGTTACGAAAATTATTTTTTCTGAAAATCGGTGGCTCCAGAGAGTAGTTACATAACTACATATGGAAATTACTTAAACCATTCGCCGTCGGTCATTCATTATCTTGATTCAATGAGATTTTGGATTTAAAATTGTCTCTGATGTTGATGACGTTGACACTAGGTTCGTAATAAATTGGAGTTCCAATCAACTTGAAAACAGATATGATTTTTTTTCACCATTTTGTCATGAGATCAATTTTGAACATAAAATATTGAAGGAAAACCCTCAAGTTTTACATGATAGTCCTGCCTACTTTGGAACAGGCTTCGACCTAACTGAGAATTGATGAGATACCTTGATACATTAGAAAACTTTGTGAAATCTAACCAATGTTCGTGTGTCCGTTGAGGTTTTGGCTCCTCTCCAATCGGTACAAAAGTTGGCTTCCATTGGATTGAGTTTTCAGACATAAATGTCCTAAGCTTACCTGAATGTTTTCTGTGATATGTTCACTCTCAGAACATCAGGCTCCTCCTCTCGGCATTTGTGGTCAGGACACAAATCCAACCTCGTTCGTAGCCGGAACACCCACATAAACTTCTCCGGCGTCCTAAATCCCTACAGCGCTCAAGCTGGCTTGAACATCAATTCAATACGCCTTAATGGGCGATGATGGCCGGCATTAAATTTTGGTCTTTGCTCTTGATCGGCGCTTAATACCCGACATCAAACTCGCTTCGGCGATCGTGGAATAATCAAATGGCACCCCGATTGGCGCTTAAAAACCCGACTTCAAACTATGGCCATTGCTCGTGATCGGCGCCTTATACCCGACATCAAACTGCTTTCGGCGATCGTGGCCGGAACACGAACAACTGCTGATTCGGTATCATCTTCCGGGGTGATTTCCCTTGCGGCGTTAATAAAGTACCGGCCGCGACACACTGAGAGTCTCCACAGTTCACTTTTCGACACACGTGGCCGAGGTGAACAGCTCCCTCAAATACTGACCGGAATTAAACTTCCTTCGACTCAGTTAGCACTCTTGAATCGGTCCAACACAAATGACGACCCGCAAGCGCTGATCCAAACCGGTGACGATTCCACGTGTGTGTGGTGAAAATTCCATACTTAAGAAGCCTTCTTTTTTTGAAGGCCTCTTGTTTGTGGTACTCTGGTCGGATCTTCAAAGCTCCGCAGCGATATTCCGCATTTTCCGAGTTCCGAGTATTAACGGATTGTCCATCGAAGTCTACCACTTTGGAAAAAACGTGTGCACCTTTCTACGGACCCAGTGAATAATTTTAACAGCATACGTATACACCTTATGAACTAACTACTGTCTCTGACCATGAACCCATCCGGATAAGAGATTAAACTAGCGCAGAAAGGCTCCTCGGCAATACAGGTTCACGAGTGCACTTCATGCGCATAATAATTTATGACTCTCGACGACTCAAGGCCTGACTTCTTCTCTTCTTTAATGATTCAAGGTTCGAGTATCTATCGTAATGACTCAAGGTCCGGTTTTCAGTCCGTCATATGCCGATCGAGAGTGCCTCATCTTGAACTAACACCTGGTCCAGCACATAACCGTGACTTCAGGAAACATGCGCGAAAATGTCTATCATGGTAGTTGCCAATAACACCCTGAAACAATGTCTAGAAACGACATAAGATACAACTAGCATTTTACTTTTTTCCGACAACGATATGAATTCAGCTAGATTCCGCCACTAATAGAGCGCCACAAAACTTTATCGAGGCACATCGATGAGTCTATCTGTTACAGCTCGATGACTTTCCATTTGGCTTCCGGCCCATCGGCCTTCCATGGTTTCTGCTCGACGACCTCCAAATGGCTAACCAACTTTTTGGGTGCGGCTCGACACTCTTCTTTTGGCTCGACGCCTCACCAATGGCACGATGTCCTTCCATCTGGGCTCCAGATCGCCGACCTTCCGGGTCAACTACCTCCAAGTGGGTCTGGCTCTACGACCTTACGCAGTTCTGGTCCGTTGACCACTTCATGGCTCTGGCTCAAGGACCTCCCAGTCGCAGTGGCTCGAAGACCTTACTTAGTTCTTGTCTGTCGACCGCGGCGTGGCTCCAGTACGTCGTCTTTCCACTGAATCTGGCTTGACGATCTTCCATCTTGCTCTAAGTTCACCGACCTATAAGTGATACCGGAATTTCCAAACGATCTCAACACGATCTTCACGAGCGCTACTGGACCGCATTTTATAAGTTCGAAGACCAACCCGCCTCTTTGGGGATCCACGTATTTTAGTGACGCTACGGTAGAACCTGTTTAAAAGACCCGTCAAACATTCTCAGTAAATTTTTTGTTAAGACCGTCAATCTCTTGAAGATAGCCAAGATAGATTTCAAACAGTTTGCCAAGAGTAGCCAGTTTACTTCATGATCCCCGGGAAACTATCTTCGTTTTAAAATACCTTCTTAGCAGTTTTCAACCTTCAGGGTATTTGCGATGTTTTCCCTGACCTCCCCCCAACGAATACGAGATTCCGTATGAACTCACAGTAAATATCTTTGAGATAGCCTCGAGTATCGCTTTGGTAATTGTTCTGGAGTTCACTCGTCGAACGTTGTTGAACATCAATACAATATGGTGGCACCGGACGACCATGTTCAAGGAAAAGCTGGGCAGTAATCGTTAAAAAATTTCCTGTTTATCAAGCCATGCTTCAGGTTATAAAACCGTTGACATCTTTTGTGGTGTTTTTTAAATCTGCACAGACAAAATTCAATTTCAACTTTCGAGTTTTCATTCGATTTCCACCAAATTTTTAGGGAGTGTAAAGAAACAATCGAGACTTAATTCAAGGTAGTTTCAGAAGCAATCCTTAAATAATGGCCGTGTACTTCTCGATCGGGTTGCCCAGTACTTCAAAATCGACTCCTTGCGCCTCGAACTTCTCTACAACCTCATTGAAGTAGTGGCAAGATACCAAATCCACCCAAAAGAGCGCTTCTGGAGGTACTCTTTAAGATTGACTTGCCTACCGTTTCCGCACGTGACTTGCCACACCAGAAACTTAAGGACTAATTTCGAAACTTTCTGTGCCCTGAGGTTCTCGGCAACGTCAAACTTATCATTGGCCGTCATGTACAGGTTTAAATAAATCTGTTTCTTTTATTATTTCCACAGTATACCGTCTCACGACATAACTTGAAGAACAACATTTCTTCAATTCACTCGGAAACTGTTCTCCAATTTCTGGGACATTCCACATTTGCCAAATGGTCTAATCAGCTTGCTCGTTGCGCTCCTGTTCATCTGATGCCTACCGGAATCGCGGCGAACACCTGTTTTGCGGGACAGACAGCGTATCCGTCCAGGGCTCGCCACCTTTTGGATACTGGGTTTGCCAAAGAGTCGCGCGAGCCCGTGTTTTATCCTTCGCCTCCCCACTCCATTCTCCTGCATGCCGCCAAAGATGATTCTTGACACTCGTCGCTCGAATACTCCGAGTGTTTGCAGGTCCTCCTAGAGCAATATCCACGTCTCGTGCCTGTAAAGGACAACCGGTCTAATGAGCACCGTGCACAGGTTACACTTCGTGCGAGGGCTAAGTCTTCTCGTCTTCCGCTGATCATTCACCTCCGGATCTCACGGCTGGTGTCATTGTCTGCGGCCACCAGTGAGCCGAAATGGACAAATCTTCGATTATCTCCAGTTCGTCACCGTCGATCGTGATCTTGTTATTACTGGACAAGCGGGCTCGGTCGGTCTCGGATCCTCAGGCCAAGTAACATTTAAAGTGTTATAGCAGGCTACTAGACAAAGTTTTGGTTTTATAAGGGACTTGAGGAGTCTTATAACTATCGGTGTTACTTGGGTCTCGGATGATCTGCTTGAAGTTTGCCTTGATCTATCCTGGATCATTATCCACCACGCAACAGTACACTACTTTTGGCTGTTTTATTTTGCTTCTCGTCTCGGTCCGGGAACTTCTGGATTCTAAACGAACGTAGTTCGGCTCACGTTTCAGTATCCTGATACCGTAGAATTCGTGATTCTTAACTTTTTCCGATTTCCATTATGTGCGACGGATTCTAATTTTAAAAGTGATACTTACTCGTGCAAAACTTTCTCACGAACGCACTGCTCTTTTGACGACAACTTGAAAACATTATCAGGTATTTCCTGAAGCCTAGTCCACACTCGGCAACTTGAAGTGCGAGTTCGTTTGCTGAGACTTGTTTATGTTTACATTTTGGTTGCTGAAGGTCTCCAGTCGGCTTTGCGCCCCCGTCGCGTTCGGTTCGTCAGTTTTTTTCCTCCAACCGCGGTGAAGATTTTGTTAGCTGAGTATCAAGTGTTCTATGAAGAGTTTAAAAATTGTAGATAGCAATAATCACCAGTGAAACATAGTGAGGGGATATCGGAGTTTTATAACAAAAGATAATCAGTGCGTGATAATTGATTAGCAAACCAATTAGCAAGTGTTTTTTTATCTGGTACTAAAGTGCGGAATTGAAAAAAAATTAAAATTTTTTTATGCAAATCGCAATAATTAAGTGTACATGTAGAGTTTAGATATTGCGTTTCGAAAAAATAATTCCACAAAAGTGAAAGTAGTGAAAGATAAGAAACAAATTTCAGACGCGAAACTTGTCCGAACATGTTTCGATACGATGCTTGAGGCGTCGTCCAACAAAAAAGGATCAAAGCAAGCGTTGCTTGCATGCGGTGAGGAACTTCCAACTTATCTTTTCTCTTTCTCTTTCTTTTCCTGTCTTTTCTCTAAAGGAAACACATACAGAGGTATTTTCATGCAAATTTTTGCATTCTTGCGATGATATTATAGTATAGAACAGTAAATTAATAATTTTTTTCAGCCCATCACATCTCTTTTGAAAAGCACAGTAATGGTCTTTAAAGAAGTTTTTGTATCCATGCGCATTTAATCATATTAACATAAAATTATCGTATCATAGTTTCATAGCATCATAATTTTATACATTCATATGTTCGAAATCTTTCTATTTTTTTTTTATTTGGTAGCTTTATGGAATTCAATCAAAAATTTCTTCAAGACAGACGCTTTTATCAAATAGGGTGAGTGCTCCTACTTTGGACCTAGAGCCTACTTTAGTCCTAAAACGCCCAAAATTGTGAATAATTCATTTAGCTAGCAAAGGATAAAGATATTGCTATGCACACAATGAACTCTTATTCTTCCTGAATCCTATCATACCGCTTTTTGCCATAAAAAGTCCTTCTGATAGAATTTTCAACGTTTTTAAAAATGTACCTACTAATCAGTGATAAATCAGACATATCAATTAGTGGGGCGCGTTTTGAGAAATGAGAGTGAGTAAGGAAAAATTTCGTTTTTTTACTGCCCAAGCCAAAGTTTTAAGGAAAATTACTTTCACTGAGAAGAATATGAATGATACTACCTATTTCTCCTAAAATAAATGAAAACTAATGGAAAACACGGAAAATTTGTAAGGGGTCCAAAAATAGGAGACTTCGACTTTGATGTTCCAATTTTAGACCTAACATCACCAAAACTTTAGTTCAACATCAACAAATCAACAAAGATGCGAATTTTTAATTGGGGCATAATTCAGAACCAATATTGAACATTCATAGCTTTTTTTGTCAGCTTTACACAAATAAACTACAAGAAAGTGATCACAAAAAAGTGTCAGCTCTTGTTCTGCTGATAGAGCTGACGGGCAGTAAAAGTGTTTGAAATATTGATAAACAAAACATAAGTGTTTTTATCATTAAAAAGCTGTAATACTTTTTTACGATAATATTCGACTGCAGATAACATTTTTAATAAATTTGTTTATTTCTTCTCGAAAAATCATTCTTTCTACAAGAATTTTAGCTATAGGTCCAATGAAAGGTACCAGTTCAGTACCGAAATGGGAACAGTAGGTTCAAAGATGGAAATGTTGATCATCCATATAATTGCAAATCTTTCAATAACGGTGAAACCTACATTGAAAAATCTTATTGAAACTTGACGATAAGATTATGAACTGTAGATAAATTTCTTGAAAGATATTAAACTTCCGTCCATTTATGAGAAAAACATGATTATTTAAAAACCACCGCTTAAAGGGTCCAAAGTAGGGCAACTAACCCTAATATTTTTCTACAGGTCAACATACGTAGTTGATAATGACATGAAGGAACTGGCGGATTGTAAATACAAAGCATATTAAGTTACTAATGAAACTTTTTGTTACAGATTATTGATGATAGCATGATGATAATATAGTTTATAAATTTAACTAACAATTTTTAATTCAAACATGAATTTCTACTTTTGAAAGTTTCAGATCAAGTGATATCCACCATAACGTATTTCTTACTTTTATTTCAGTTTTCAGCATGACATCCCAGACTTGATAGGAATTGTAGATTTACCAAATAATCCATTGTAATTACAATGCAAATTGTTGTCTTAAAAATTTGCATTGTAATAAATATATAATAAGAGGTTAATAGCGTCAATGTTTAGCTCTTGAAGAAGTAAAAAATATTTCATTTTATTTACTGTCACATAACAGTTTCTCGACGGCGAATCCGTATGTTGGTGACGATTTTAGTATAATCGCGACCGGCGGAATATTCGGTACATCTTTAATAATTAAATTATATATTTTGACAGGTTTATATGTACTTATTTATTGTTTACATTCTTATAAACATTCTTGCAGGTATTTAAAAAAAATCAATGTTGTCCCGAGTATCAGAGTTAATATTAAAAATTGTGGAATATTAAACTTGATCAAATTGAAATTTGCAAATTTAATGATGGCTTGATTCATTCTAAAAGTAGCTATTTGTTTTTTGTTAATATCAGATTTCAGATCTCGCCATGTAAATAATCAATTTTTATCACAGAAATTTGTTGATTTTAACTATATTTTTTTTTCAGATTTCAATAGATGACTCTTATGATTTCAAATTTAATTTTTATGATAATTAGCATTCGTTTCAAACCGGTGAAATAATCATGAGGATCACTTGGGAATAATTAACTTTTTTCAGAGGCTTAAGGAATATGTGATTTATTAACCAAGTTTCAGTGTACTCATTCTTACTTTGTTTCATTGCATTGTGTTACATAACACCATAATATATTATATATTCTTTTAATATTTCATTATGTTATTATTATATTTATATTATCTATCATTATTATTTTTATATTTGGAATTTTTATTTTATTTATATTATATATTATTATGATATTTCATATATTTCTACTGTATCATCAAATTCGGGTGGGAGCATCAGGGTATCCTCGTTTTGCAAAAGGAGCGGGTTACAGTATGTGCTTGTTTCTCGTTTCGAATACTGGACGTTCCTCAATTCATGTCAAGGGAATTTGGCATGGTTTAGGAAAACATAGTTTTCGATTACTTTTTGTAAAATAAGGACGCACTCTTTTTTCGGAAGCCTTGGGGGCGGGATTATAACTTGCATGCCATTTTGGTTAGTCAACAACATAGTTATAACTTCTCGAGACTTTTCCCCTAATAACCCTGGATACCGTAAGTGCCTCTGCTTACGATTCCATCCCCTTAGAAGTCTCATTGAGTGGTTATGACTGTGGTGCGTGGGAGCCAAGTTGGACGCGTGGGTTATTTTTTTGGCCATAACCGCGGCGCTGCTGCAAACCCAAGGTGGATACATACATACATACATACATACATTTTGGTTGCTGAAGGTCTCCTATACTTGTCAGGAGACTTGAGACGGCAATATCATCAAATGTAAACATAAACAAGTCTCAGCAACCGAAATCGCAGTCCAGGTTGCCTAGTGTGGACTAGGCTTGAGACAGACGTGGGTCCGCTTTGTTGATGTTTTTTGTTTTGAAAAATGCTGGGAAATGCTTTGATTCAGTAGAATTATTCAACCAAGTAGGCTCACAACACATATTAGAGTATTTGTACGCCAAATTTCATTTAATTTTACTCAATTTATCAAAAGAACAATATCAGTGTGTGCAGATTTGAAGTACACGATTTGTAACACATATGATATATTTGGGTGTATTAAGAGGATGAATAAATTTTTACCTAATTTCATTTACTAAAACCGATAGCACACACTCCGATAGCATTCCACACAGGTACAGATATGAAAAAAAAAACAGATTCCTTGGAAAAATTCTAAACTTTGTCAATTCAGTAGAAGTTGACAGTCGTAATTCGATCATTGAGTGCTACATAGGAAGGCAAGACGCAAAGCTGGGTATTTCTTTTCGGGGATTGAAAGCTGCTTGGTATCATTTAAGGCCCTTGGATCCGAAGGGGTATAAGTGCATAACAGTTAATTTCCAGAAAACACGGCTTTTAGTTGCTTTGTTTGGTGATTTTCCATACATTTGAAAAATGAAGAATTTTTTGGCAGTAAAAACTCAAAATCGATAATTTTTGCATTTACTATATCGCTTTGGCTCTGAGGGCCTCATTTGTCAGCGGCGAATAAGCGATCATAATAGCAGGGCATGTTAGTTTGTAAATATACGAATCGCAAATATCATAATCTATTCATCGCAGCTCACTTAAACAAAGCAGGTTATATTATAAGAGAAGGTTAAAAATTTATTTTGTTTCAAATTGAAGTCAGCTGCAGCGTCTTACAACGACATATCGGTTGGGCGTAATTATCGAAATTTTCACTTCAACTTGATCAACAGGAATAAAAGTCAAGTAACTTCCAATTACCATTGGAAGTATTTAGATAATTTTGTTTTTTTTTGCTCACGAAATTCGTTAGTTAACAAGATGAAACAACAATAGGTACTAGTATGATTAATGTCAATAATCAATTCAGCGAATACAAACATTTCCAGTAACAAGGTGTGAAAATTTTCGAATAATTCTTACTGCTGCTCTATACATTTAAATGCAGTTTCAAGCTTGAGTATACTGAAAGTAAATTTAATTCATGAGAAGTGGATATGTAGATAGAGCTTTATTTTTATACACACTTTTTTGTGGAACAATAGGCACAGGGTCGTTTTCGGATGCTTTCATAAAATATCTAAATATCATACTTATATTTAGTACCAGTAGATGGTCGCAGTCATAGATAGCTTTTAACCAGAAATTGAAAAAAAACTTTATGTTTGATCCAACACAGAAAAAAATATCAAATTATCAAAGAACTTGTTTAAATTTTGATTGTTTGATAGTTTCTGTAATTTTCAGTGGTACTGTTCAGCAGAATTTTTTCAAAAAATATTCTTCAGGTATATTTTCAAATAACCTGCAGTCAAGTTCGAGTTTGTTTCAACAGAATAGGTACCTACTATTTTGATAATCTAAGAAACTTTTTCCTAGATCCAAAGATTTCAGATAATTTCAAAACAATTTTTTTGGATCTCAAGTTATTGAGCGTTTTACGAATGTTATTTTAATGATAACATAAAATATTTGAATCTATTTTTTTTTGTTTTAGCATGCGTTTGAAAATTTATAAAAGCTTTCCAAAATAGGTTTAGTAAACTTTGACTCGATCGACAAAACTTTGACGATACCCCGAACAAATGAAAACCGGCTGTTCATTCCGTCAGCGGAAAAAGCAAAAAGTAATCTAAGAATAAATTATACTCGAGCAGCAGAAATACAATATAGGAACTAACGAGCAGCTAAAACGATTTCGAAGAATTTGCAGCGTTCCAAAATAGTTAGTCTATCCATACGAGGAGAGAACAAAATTGTCAAACAGTAACTGAATTATTGAACGAAAAAAACACCCCCAAAATTCAAGGTTAAAAAATGAAAAAAAAAACGTGCTAACACAACAATATTGATTGATTGTCCTGTATTGCAAGTTTCCGAAAGGAAGAGAGAAAAAAACAGATATACAAGAAAATTTTGGAAAATTTATTATTGCGGATCCAAGATAGAACGTCAAAAAAAAACATAATCGTGATCATTTTTTGATATATCGAGAACAAAATCCAAAGCATTAGTCAACCAAACCAGAAGCGAGCAAATAAAAACGATGAAAACTACCTGTCCAGGTTTTTTTTCGGTTTCAAAAGTTGCAGTCCCTCAGTAGTTTCCGTCCTGTTCCAAATTTTTCATTGTTTAAATTTTTAGATTTTTTGATTTTGCAAATCAGAAATCTTCTTTGTGGTTTAAGGATTTTCCTACCATTTTTTTTTTTCAACTTCCTTAAAGTTGATTAACGACTTTTATCCCAAGAGTTTAACCCCGCACCCAATTATCGAAATCGACCCTCCATCGTCCTTCGAGGTAAACATCCACTGTGACGAAATGGAAATAGAAAGTGATCAATCTCGTGAGTTTGAACAAAGATTTATACACAAATCTCAACAGTATTTCTAGCTACATGCTTATGACATTTTTGAAAACTTTTACATTTCATTCCAGTTTCAAGGCGTTTGACGGTCGCCATGCATTTGTTCGATTTGAGAAAATTTTACAACCGGTTGGTGAAACATAGTTTTTTATAAAAATTTATAAGAAAAACTGACGGAAAAATAGATAAACTTTACACAATTTTCTTTCATCCAACATTATTATTACAGAAAGGATGTTAGTTCCACCTTAAGTGTACATTTTTTTAACAATTCCAAGCTTCGTTCCGGTCTAGATTGCGAATCATTATTTCATCTATCGTTTTATACGTCCAAATGTCTTCCTTCAGATAATAAAAAGGGTCTGTGCAGACTTGTGTTAGACCAAAACTGCCATAGTTTTGCATTTTTATCATTTCTTTAGAACTATTTCTCCCTGTAAATATTAAAAAAAAACTGGGTTGTACAGTCTCTCTTAGTTCCCCAAAATAGTTTTACTTTTCAAAAATCCACCTCAAATCTAAGCATCTTTACAATTGAAACAATAACAAAAAGGTCTGTAAAAAAACAACGAAAATGAAGTAAGCTGAAATATTGCATGCCCTCTGATAGAACTGGTATTTTGTGCATCCCTATGAGTGTGAGTGACGCATTTATTGTTCATTTTTTCTTATATTTTTGTTTCGTCATTCTCGTTTGTATCGACACACTATTGGATTGCTTTTATTCTACCACACGCTTTGATTGTTTGCATGCATTGAGCACCGAGCCTTGAGAATGTTTGCTTCCACACGTGCATTTTGTTTATCTCCTCGACTAACCTTCATCTCTAGAATACTTTCTATCATGACGAAAAGTAATTCAAAGATGTAGAAACTGTCTGTGTCTGCTAGAAAACTAACAGAAGATTTCCAAACACTTTCTCCCTTCCTTTTGTTTTTGGAATCCCCATAGTCAAAGTTTGTCAAACTGTCAAATCAAACCGACAGTTGCCAATCGCAAACAACATTCAATATTTTCTGAACTCGAGATAGCATGTTATTTTTTATTTAAAAAAAATAGTTTTTCGCTATCACTGAAACAATAAATTAAAAAAAGGTCTACCTACATTGAAGGTTTCCAAAAACATGCAGTTGTAGTGAACCAAATTTCGAACTACATACTGTTTCGTTAATGGCTCCGAATGCAGCGATAAGTTGGAGTAGAAATCCATTTGTTTTCCATCGAGAAACTCTCCACAAACAATTTACATAAACACAACCAACAAATGGCAATACCGAACTACACACTGCATAAAACGTTTCCAATTTTGATTATATTTTAACTCAGTTTTTTATTATTGGAATATTTTTTTGTTTATTGATGATTTGTTTAGCACATCCTTTGAATATTGGTTTATATCTTAATTTTTGCTAGTTACAACACAAATTCATTGAAAACAGTAGACAACATCGTCCACATCGAATCTATAACACTGGCTACAAAACCCATACAAGAAAAAACACCACTCGGACACCATTCTTTTCTAAACTCATGATAGGTTAATGAAGATGAGCTTTCGTAAAAATGAGTCATCAGTAAGGTTGAAAGTTAGGATTTAAACTGGGTATGTTGTAATGACACAAGTTGAACTTACTGAACTTACCCTTAAGAAAGACCAGGTAAAAAAAAATGCAAACCTCAAAACAAAGAACAACTTTAATCATCATGAAACAGTTGACCGAGGCGGTGACCGTTCAACAAAATTATAATCAATAGAGAGTAATAGAGAGCCGAACATCATCACCTGTCACCTGTGAAATGAAAGTCCCATTGGGACACATTCCATCTCATCGTGAAAAATATCGACAGTAATCTCATTACCGGAAATGGAATTCCGGTCATCCTAAGAGTCGTGTATGACGAAAAAGGTTAATTCAATAACTGGAGTAAGGGTTTAAAGTTTTAGGAATTTGAATTAAAGGAGCAGAAATGGAAACACCAAAATACGGAAAGAAATTTGGATTGTTGCGTAATTCGAACACACAAATAATGGTAACAAAATTATAAAAAAAAAAAATATAAAATATTTCATATCAAAATCGAAACTCAGAACAAGAATTCTGAACTCATGATCAAACCAAAGTTTACTAACCTAATTATTAAAATAATAAGAATTCACAACAGAACTTGAAATTAAGATTTGGTCACATTATGAAGAATTGTTATGTGGGCGGACCGTGGTCGGTGCCACAAATGAATAAAATCAAATTATGATTGATTTTGTGTGAGTAGGGCAACATTTTAATCTCGTCTCTCCCATATTCCCCAAGATTGCGTGTTACTTACTGGCTTTCACAAATTTACGATATGCCTCTTCCTTCCTCGATTGTTCGTTCGCCTCATCAGATGACTATCCGAATTCTTCTGGGCGCCTGATGAGCGCGGATTCGACGGCTGTTCCCCCTGGATGTTTTGCCTCTGGTGCGGCGATCTGATGCAGCGATCGGATTTCGGCGGCTGTTCCCCAAGATTTTTCGCCATTGATGCGGCGATCAAATGCTTCGGATTCGGCCCTGAACCGCCAAGATTTTTGCCACTGATTCGGCGATCGGATACCTCGGATTCGGCGGCTGCTCGAAGCGACCCGAATTCGGTGGTGTTCCACCGGGATTTTTCAGCACTGATGTTGCGAGACGGACGCGGTCGGATTTGGCGGCTGTTCCATCGGGATTTTTTTGCCATTGCGTAGTGATACGGCGCAGCCTGAGGAATCCAGCGAGGAATTCGCTTAGGAAAAGTAAAATAACCCGACCACTTTTCTTTTCTCGCGGCAGATACTTGCCTTTGCAACCCTTCTCTGGTGCTTGTTCTTATTTTGTTGCTCCTGGCCCGGGCATCGAGTTTCCCAAAATGGACTGCCCTAGAGGCGATAAAAGAAGCGATATAGTAAAAAAAAAATGGGTTTATGGCAGGGTTTTTTACCTTTTATTCGGCTGGATTCTGTGCAAAGTATGCACGTGGCGTGCTCCGGTTTTTGCCGCGTAGAAGCTGTAAATAAATTGCATTTTTCAATGCCTTTGCGCCAACGAATTCCGGGGTTACGTACCTCCTGCTGGTGCTGCACTTAGGGCACTCCAGCTTCTTCCGCTGGCAAACCGGGTTTTTCTTCCGCGTACGCACTTTTTTTTACTGCCACGATTTTGTGTGGCGACCGATCGTCCGATTTTTCACCGGAAACGAAAGTGACGTTTTGACGGTTTTTCTCTCTTTTACACGCTCAACGTGGTTCGCCCAATTTTCCCACACGATGAACCAGACTTGAATCAAAGCAATCGAAAGATTCCTTTGAATTCCACCAGACTTCTTAAATTTGCGTTAATTATTTATACACGCATACGCTATTCTATATGGGGATGGGTTTTTAATGAGTTCATGTAGCCAATCACCTAGGGTAAATGATCTTGAGCGGAACCAATTGGATAAATTCGACGCAACTCGGAACAGTTGACCAAGCGGTGTGGATAGGGGTTACATCCGAACGAACTTTTTTTAGTTCAGCGGATAGATCTTGGCTTCTGCTTTCTAATGATGATTTGTAAAATATTTTAGAGTAAACCCTGATAACTCTAGAGCTGTTTTACTGAAGAAAGAATTCTGATCTTGAGCGGAACTAAAATATGATCTTGAGCGGAACCATTTTGTACTGTCAACATCTTGAATAGCTATCATTTATAATCTTTGTGTAACTGTGAAAACTTCAATTAAATTTCATCTTTAAAGATTTCAAAGTTCAAAAATTTATGTTTTCATGTAAATGACAAAAACTTTGCCTTCCAAAGTTGTTTTCAAAATATCCGTTCAAATTTATTTCTTACTTCAAAAAAGATTCCCAATTTTCATTTTGATTCACTGTATTTTATTTTGAAAAAATAGATACTCAAATTTCAGCTATTTCATCTAAAAAATTAGATTTGTTAGTATATTTGAGTGATAATTTGAATGTGCGTGCTTAGGGTCATATTACCCCGAACAACTTTTGAAGGTTACGACAAAGTCAGTTATACAAAAGAAGATGCCTTTAATTACAGATTTTGCTAATAAAACTGTACATTGCTCTAAATCAAAGTGTTTCGATAGAAAAAATTTGATTTTTTGTACTTTTATCCCCAAATCCAGCGATGGATTTCTGTGATGCTGATTCCTTTAATTTCATTGAAAATTTATGATAAATTGCTTCTTTTTTTTATATTCTAGTTGGGAAAAATCAATTAACATTGAAATTCTTAACAAACTTTTCTAATTCAAAATAAGAAACCTAAATTTTATATTGAACAAAAATTAAAATTTTGGAAATCTATTCAAAATTCAAAAATTCGGTGAAATCTGTAAATATTTCAAATTTCTGTGTTCAGTAGCACAGATTTTGTGATAAAAATTTGCTCAAAATTCTGTGAAATTACAGATTTTTCTTTGATTTCAGCATTCTTGCTCTAAACAACTCATTCATAGAATAAAGTTTCTTGTTTTTTATGAATCACGATAAAATTAATTTATATCAACAAAATATGGAAACATTAAGCATTTAGCTCAATTGATAAAACATTTATTTCTCTAACCGATTTCATGAGTTCCAGCTCAAGTCTAAACATCAAACACTAGAGAATCGGATAGGTTTTCAATACCAGGCCACCAATTGATTCGTTAAGTATGATAAAATAGCTAACTAGGTGTGCTTTGCAACACATTTAAGAACTGAAGGAATTGGTGTTAAAAATAATTTTAATTTTTGTTTATTGGTATATCGTATTCAATTGGAATTTCGACATCAAGAACAACCTCTTTAAACGAAAGCTGCTTCTTAAAGATCGAATAGTAATGGCAATGAAGATTGATTCTTATTCTGGAATAATGACATTACTTTACTGACCGTCGTTCCTCTGAAAGAAAAAACCGAAAAACATTTCTTGCACCACAAAAACTAAACATTTTGAGTGCCTGGTTTGGTACGCTGTGACACCAATCAAAGTAATTTTCAGTTGTATTCGAAATTAATTTTAGATCTTTTCTGTCCCTAAAGCTGATATAATAAGTACAATAAAAAGGTGTTGCTTACATTCAGGGGTAAAACCTGCGTGTGAGACATAAGGCATAAGGCAGTGCACCTAGCGGTTTATTTCGGAAGCTAGTAGTTCCGCTCAAGATCAAAGATGGTTCCACTCAAGATCATATTTTACTTTTAAAAACCACGTGATTTATTGATATTTTGATGGAAAACTTGTTACAAAAACCCGAATAATGCTTCTTTTAGAATTTTTCTACCATTTTAGTCAATAAGAATCAGTTTATAACGGCCAAGGGTTACATAACGACGTTCAAAATCAGCATAGATTGGTGAAAATTGCAGCAGAAATACGTATGTTTTTAAAGCTTCTAAAAACATTACTTCATTTCATAAATTTTATGAAAAATCACAAAGCTTGTATGAAAAAATCTTGAAAAAGTGTTTTTTCAACATTTTGGTAAGATTCATAAATAATCATTGCCTAGATCTTAGAAAAAGTAAATGGTTCCGCTCAAGATCAGATTTCGACTAGTTCCGCTCAAGATCATTTACCCTACATCGTATCGGTTTTAGTCGTTTTACCATCTTTATGGCATTCGCGACTTTATCAACGTTGCAGTTGGCGGATCGTTATTGAAAAACTAACCGGTACAACTGTGTTCGATGTTTACTCTTGAGCTCAAACTCGCGGACATCGGCTCAGGAGACAACAGACTTGCCAACTGAGCTATATCACAAGCCCAAATCACTCACTACGAGGAAACCTTTATGGGTTAAATTCCTAAAAAAAAAAGAATAAAAAAAACCAAATCATTCGAATCTAGGATAACTTTTTAATAAAAATCGGTCGAAATCAAACGGAATTCAGAATAACCTCAAAGTTTGAATAAGGCCAAGTTCAAATTAAGAGTCAGTGCTTATCAGAGTGATCCAAATTGGCCAATCTTTGAAAATTTTACATGTTACGGACTGACATTGATCCTAGGACTTGTAAAAGGAAACATGCAAAATTTGAGCCAGACATGGATCACGGGAAAGGGTCACATGAAAAAAATCTGGTTTACTTAATTTAAACAAATATTTCATTCAATGAACGCATTTCGAGTAGAGTTGTGATAAAAAAAAGTTATTGAGCTGTAATAAAAAAAAACTTTTAGAGGGTCAATTAACGTATATTTGCAAATTTATCCAACGAGGTTTTCACGTTCCTCTCGATCAAAATGTCTCAATGTTCCATACAATTTTCAGTTTCATTGCGCGACCCCTACCTGTGACCAGGCCAACATTTACAAGGACCTTGTGATAGTCCTACTAGGAGAAATTCAGCCTGCAACGCGTAAGATTTCATAAGTATTACTTCCTCATACAATTTTGGGCCACTCTAAAGCTTATTCAGAGTCAGTCCGAGCTCAAAATTACTCAAATTCAGAAGTTCGAATTCGAAATGAGTTCCAATTCAGTATCAGTATGAATTCAGAAAAATTCTTTATTCAGTTTCAGTTCGACTGATTATTTTGTTAAGTCCAATTCAGAATGATTCCTTATAAAGTTTCAGTTTGACTCATTTATTCTTAAGTCATACTGAATGAGGAATCGTTCTGAATTCAAACTGATATTGAATTGGGACTTAATTTGCGAATTCCTATCCGAAGATAAGAATACGAAATCCGAGTTCAGAGTCATTCCGTTTTCAAAATCAGCTAAACTCAGTGTCATTTTGATTCCAGAATCGCTTCGAATTCCGAATCAGTCCGAATTCCAAACCAGTCAGAATTCCATACATAAAAGTTCCTAATTCTGTATGAGATAAATCGGAATCAGGTTTGTAATAAAGGATCATTCTGTTTTCAGGATCTCGGATTGGCATTCATTCCGAATCAGTTCAAGTTCCGCTTTAAGGATGAGTTGGAATTCCGAATGGAAATCTGCTTAATTTGAACTGAGAATAATTCCAGTTTAAGTTCCGAATCAATTCGAATTCCGAATCAGTCCGAATTCCAAAATAGTTCAAATTTCACATTATTCCGAACTGAGAATTATTCCTAAATCATAGCGATTTCAGAATTTCTTTGAATTTATGATAAGCAAGAACTCCGAATCAGTCCTAATTCAAAATCGATTCGAATGAAGAATTAATAGACTTTATAATAAGCTAAAATTCAGAATCAGTCAGTATCGGCTCTAATTCCGAATCAGTCCAATTTCCAAATAAGTTTAATCTCCGAACCAGTTTTAATAACGAATCAGGTCGAATTCCGAACTATTCCGGTCTGAGAATCATCCCTAATTCAGTGTCAGTTGAATTCAGAAATAAAACAGTTTCCGAATCAGTTCGAATTAAGAATTACTTCAAATTTCGAACCAGTTCGAGTTCCGAATAAGAACAAAACACGAATTAGTCCTAATTCAGAATAAACCCAAGTTTCTAAAAAATTCAAATTAAAAATCAATTAAGATTCCGAATCAGTTTGAATCCAGAATCATTCCGAATCAGTCCAAATTCGAAATTATTCGAATTCAGAATCTGCTTGAATCTAGTTTCAGTAAAATTTAGAATAAATTAGTTCGAAATCAAATTTCTTATCATATCGAATTGAAGTTTGTAATCAAATTTTGAATCAATCCAAATTCAGAATTAATCGAATTTTAGAACCCGACCAGATTAAAAAATTCATATGAATCAGTTCACTTTTAAAAATATTCTGAATTCAGAATACGTTTCAATTCAGATTTATACAAATTCAGCATCAGTGCGAATTAGGACTCCGAATGTATTCAAATTTAGATACCGATTTAAAAATAAGTCGTAATTCGATGTCATTTTGATTTCAGAAGTACGCAATTGAAATCAGACCGATTTTAGAATATCTCCGGAGTTCGAATCAGTCCGAACTTCCAATCAACCCGAATTCAGAATCAGTCCGAATTTAGAATCAATCCAAATTCCGAATCAGTTTGAATTCAGAACTCATTGGAAAAAGAAATCCATTCGAATTTAGAATCAGAAAAAGTTTGAATCCAGGAGGTCGAACTCAAATCCCGAATGAAATTTCTAATAAATTTCAGAACCAGGCCACACTTTGGAACCAGTTCTTCAGCTCAAAGTCAGAACTGGAACAAATTAGAAATCAATTCAAGTTTCGAATGAGTCCGAATTCAAAATTGTAATCCATGCAAATTCATAATCAGTTGGAATTTAAAGTCAGTCCGTATTCAGAATAAGCCGGAAGTCGGAATCAGTTCGAACTTTAAATCGGTTCGAAATGAAGTTTTTTTTAACAGACGCGTTTGCGCCGAGGGTCTTCTTATTTTTTCCAAAATTTCACAACATAAAAACATGATTTTTTGCAACTTTTTGCAAAAAAAAATCCAGAGATAACCGAAGTCAGTTTTTTTAAATAGAACATATAGAATGCATAGAATTTTTATCAGCTTTACAAGTTGAATATTTGAATCAGTCCGAATTTAGAATCAATCCAGATTCCGAATCAGTTCGAATCCAGAATTCAATGGATTAAAAACCATTCGAATTTAGAACCAGTAAAACTTAGAATCCAGGAGGTCGAATTCAAATCCCGAATGAAATTTCTAATCAATTTCAGAACCAGACCAGATTTTAAAAATAAATTCTTAACAAATTAGAAATCCATTCTAATTTCAATTGAGTCCGAATTCAAAATAGTAATCAATCCAAATCCATAATCAGTTGGAATTTAAAGCCAGTCCAAATTCAGAATAGGTCAGAATTTCAAATTAGTTTGAACTTTGAATGGGTCCTGAATGAATTTTTTTTTATATGACGCGTTTGCGCCAGGGGTCTTCTGATTTTCCTCAAAATTTCACAACACAAAAAAATGATTGAACTTTTGGCAAAAAAAAAAATTTCAGAGATATTCGTCAACTCATTTTTTGTAAAGCTTTCTAAGTAAAATATTTGAATTTTAGTGCACTATTAAAATCAGGCCGAATTAAGAATCTATCTGGAGTCCGAATCAGTCCGAATTTACAATCAACCAGAATTCAGAATCAGTCCGAATTTAGAATCGATCCAAATTCCGAATCAGTTTGAATCCAGAATTTATTGAAAAAAGGAATCCATTCGAATTTAGAATCAGTAAAACTTAGAATCCTGGAGGTCGGACAAAATTTCTAATCAATTCAGAACCAGCCTGCAATCCAAATTCGAAATAAGTCAGATTTTGGAATCAGATCTTCAGCTCAAAGTCAGAACTGGAACAAATTAGAAATTAATTCAAATTTCAAATGAGCACGGATTCAAAATTGTAATCAATATAAATTCATTATCAGTTGAAATTTGAAATTCAGAATAGGCCAGAAGTCGGAATCAGTTTGAACTTAAAATCGGTACGAAATGAAGTTTTTTTTTATCAGACGCGTTTGCGCCGGGGGTCTTCTGATTTTTCCCAAAATTTCACAACACAAAAACATGATTTTTTGCAAGCTTTTGGAAAAAAAATTCCAGAGATAAATTCTTCTCTTGGAAAAAACATATATTTTAAGTGCACAGAACTTTCAATTTTTCAACGGAAATTCTTTATAGATAATGGAATTTTTATCAGCTTTTTAAGTAAAATATTTAAATTTGAGTGGCAAATTTATATGAGCATGAAAAATCGCAAACAAACTCCAAGACTATTTAAAGTCCCGTCTGCATCACCAAACATTCCGCGAACCATAACATTTGTTATGCCATTTTATGATGCAAATTTCATCTGAAGACCCCAAATGGGCCATACTCTCCTTTAACCGTTATGAATGGAATAATGAGGAAAAATCTCTTATGTCTTTATTTCTTAAATAATACTTTAAGAAGTGAATGGCCCATACGAGTGTCTTCAGATGAAAGTTACATCACCAAATGGGCTACAAAATTATGTTTTCCCCAAAATATTGGGTGATGCAGACGGCACTTTTAAACAGTTTTTAAACTTATTTACGACTTTTTTGATAGAAATTTACTCGTCTACATTGTTTTTGGATTTTCTATTTAAAAAGCTGGTAAAACTTCCATCGATGGGCAACTGATGTGCACTTGAAATATGGTTTGAAAATTATTTTACGAAAAAATATAACTTCATATACTTCGGGGAATTAAAATAAAAAAAAAAATGCAAAAAAATCATGGGGGCTTAAGCCGCAAAATTGAGCCAAATTTGAAATTTTTGAGGAAATCTAAGACCCCCGGCGCAAACTGTCAGATAATGAAAAAAAAAGTTAAATCCTAATCCAAACTCGAATCAATCCAAATTCGAAGCCATCAAATCTAGGAACGGAAATCTTAGATCTAAATCATAACTCAGATCTTGAATCCCAAATCAGGAAAAACATTTTTCAGCACTCTCGAGAAAAAAATGTGCTACGAATTTAAACATGGTGTCTTTCAGTTCACAGCGTGTGACAATGATGCGACGAGGCAAGGTGATGAAAATGTTGATGATGATTGTTGTTCGAGGAAGATACAGGACAGGTGTTGACTTGAGCTTGAGATTTTCAAAAGTTTAGTTCCAGGAGAGCAGCTTCCGAGAATTCAACGGGATAGTCTGTAGTAAATAATAAGCAAAGCATGAAGCATTCTCTATCCTACGGGACGAGAGCACCTTTTGTCGGGAAATTTTTTCAAGATAGTACACGGCGGAACACTTCTGTGACGTCAAGTGGTTCTTTTCGAAAAAAGGAATGAAGCAAAAAAGTACGACCGTTAACAGCAAAAGACAGGAAAGGTCCAACGAATAACAGGAATGTGCTGCAACAAGGGAAGCCTCGAAGGAAAATCGAATTAATTTTTCCTGACGTTCCTGACGTTGTTTTCCTTCGCGGAAATCTTATTTGCCACCACCCGCCCGGCTCATTTGAACCAAATGCTTCCGTTTAGTTTAGCCAGCCAGCCAATAATGTAGTTTAGGATAGCTCCAGACAGAAAACATTTCGTATTTGCCTTTAGGGTTTCAAAAGCAAAAGAAGGTAAAATCAAAATGGGAAAAAGTAAATAAACGCGTGTCTTCCTACTTCGATAGGGTGTCAAAAGAAAACCTGGTTTGGATCACGCGTCAAGGAAAATAAATCATGATTGTAAGGACTGAAAACCCAGATCGAGCGGGTTTTCCCAATGTTGTTCTAGTATGTACTTCGCACATATATTCCTCACAAATTTGTTTTCGAAAAGCATTTTTATGTTTTGCTGTATATTTATGATTTCGTTCAATGTGTTTCTGTGTTTTTCCAAAAACGAAAAAAAAACCTATCTGGCTACGAACACAGAAAGTAGTGACCAATATCAAAAATGAGTGGATCTGTCAAAGGCCAATGGGGTATCTTTTGAGAGATGAATTTTAAGTTTGTATTTTTGTTCCCTAGTTGTTAAATCGAATGAGGGGGTACAACCGAAGAATGATGGTTGTTATTTTATCGAACCTATGGTTATGTTTTGCCGCAAACATCCGTTGAGTGAATCGATCAATAGTTTTCCATTTTAAACAGATCAAATAAACAAATCAGTGCCTCAGTTTTTTTTGCACAATTCCTAAAATTGCATTTGCAGGATACCGCAAGAATTCGATTTCGGTATATTTTGGTAAATTTTAATACTGAATTTCAGCCTGTTTGAGTAGGAGCTAATTGTTCAGTAAATTTCTAAATAGAAGGCTTATTCTGCGATTCGAGTGACTGGATTAGTCAAATTTAAATCCTTAATTGTGTTTTAAGTGAGTTTTCCAGGTAAGCAACGTAAGTTCAGATTAGGTTAGATTTGTACTTGAAGCTCATCCGCATTTATCCGCGTTTTTTCAATTGAGTCACTCTTATGGGTCAGGACTACGAGATAAAATATGGCTTGTCACGTAAATCGACTCGAAGAATAAGCCTTGCTTGATACAAGTAACAGGGTGGATAGACGATACAAGCCAAAGTTTTTCAAGGAAAAACTCGTCCAACAACACAACGTTAAAATAACACTAAAGCGGAATTTGCCCTACAAAATGCATTAACCTAAAAAAAAAATCTTACAGCTTACATATGTTGAAAAGCTTTTTCTTCAAGTTGTGTGTTAAAAATACACGTTTTCAACTCAAATAAAAAGTTCCAGCTATTTTAGCACAGCTCAAATTACCAACAGCTAAATGCGCTATGATTTCTCTGAAAAATGGAGAAAGGAAATGGTAAAATAAAAGTAAAAACTCATATTTAAACAACCCTGAAATAAAATTTTTAAATTGTCAAAATGATTTTTAATATTGTCAAAAACCTCAAAATTGCAAAAACTTACAAACTGTCAAAATTGTCATTTGTCAAAATTGTCAAAAAATTTAATGAATTTTTTGAATTACCAAAACAGACAAAAATTACATGATTTCTAAAAATTACAGAATTAACATTACTATCAAATTTTATTCCAAGGACATAGTTGACTAAATTAAAGAAATTTAAAAAAAATTGACCTTATTAACAAAATTGTAAAAATTATCGAATTGAAAATGTTATCAAAATGGACTAAACTTAAAAAATCTTCCTAACTGTCATTGTCGAAATTATTTTAAAAAAAATCAAAATAGTAAGTACATAACACCAAAATTGCCAAAATTACAAAATTGGTAAAAATGATCAAATTGATAGAATTTCCAATATATTAAAAATCGACTAAAAATACCAAATTGACTAAGTTAACACCAATTTGCAAAATTGACTTATCACATTAAGGACCGCGAAGAAATCTAAGCCCGAGAACACCCACATTTTACATTCTCTATCTTAGAAACGACTGAAACAAATTCTTCAACTTTATTATCACTGAGTTATCGAAAGTGTTGTACCAAATTATGTAGAATAAAGTTTCTTTATCAAATGTATCACATTTGAGTTATGCTTCTCAGTGAAGCGCACTCGCGTGAAGCGAAAAAACTAAATATCTCGTAGTTGATCAAAGTGTTAATTAACGAAATAGACAAAAAAAAACTCAAAATGACAATTGACGGAATTGACAATGTTGTCAAAATTGACAATATGGACGAAACTTAAAAAAAAACAAAAATAAAAAATTAAGGAAACTGATCAAATTGTCAAATTTTTCAAATGACAAAATTAACTTAACCAACAAAATTGACAACAACGCAAAATTAACTAAATTGACCAAGGTTTTTTTTTAATTGACCAAGGTTATTTAAAAAAATAAAATAAAAAAAAAACCTTGGTCAATTTTGTCAATTTTGCGTTGCTGTCAATTTTGCTGGTTAAGTAAATTTTGTCATTTGAAAAATTTGACAATTTAATCAATTTCCAAGGTTATTAGAACACAAGGTTCTCTGACTTTGTCCGTAAGTAGGCGAGGAGAGCGCGGTGAGGTTCAGTGAGTTTGTTTGTAAACATCGGTAAATTTGTTTGAAATGATGGCTTTATTGGAAAACAAACTCCACGAAGTCCGCAGTTGCAAACCCAAAATGTCTGAATCAGCAATTTTACATATCGTAACACCTTGGAATAAACAAAGTTATTAACATTAACAAAACTGAAATAATTGCGCAAAGAGACAAAATTTAAAACATGGAAAATATTGACAAAATTGTCAAAGTATTTAGAATAATTGTCAAGATTTTCAAAATTGTAAAAACCGTCTTGTCAAAATTGACAAATTGTCAAAGTTGCCAAGATAGTCAAAATCAACAAAATTCTTGCAAATTGTGCGAAATAAGTGCAATTGTCAAAATTGGCAAAAATAATTGACAGAATGTATAATGTTATCAAAAGACAAAATTGACTAAATTTAAGAAAATGACAAAATTTACAGAATTGACATTGTTATCAAATTTGACAAAACTGAAAAAATTAAAAAATTAAAATTGTCAAATGGCACATTTTACAAAATTGAGTTAGAAAACAAAATTAACGAAACACACGAAAATTGACAATGTTATGAAAATTGACATAATTTACAAAACTAAAAAAATGCCCAAAATGACAAAATCAACAAAATTTTTAAAAAATGATAAAATCAACCAAGCTTACCCAATTGAAAAAAATGTCCAATTTTATCAATTTGTGAAAACTGTCAAAATTGTAAAAATTGTTAACATGCACAAAATTATCAAAATTGTCTTAAATATGTAAATATTGTCTTAAAATTGTCGAAATTGTCCAAATTATCTGAATTCTTCAAAATTGAATCCCAGAAGAAAAAAAAATGTTTGAGTGCCCTCGAAAAAAATTAGAAACCTTTAAACTTCCTACAGTGTAAAATTATCGCCAGTAACTTCAAAAGCTATTTGAAGTGAATGCCTTAATCCTTTATCAAACAAATTACGTCGAAACTTTTTCAGTTTTTATTGATTTTTAAAAAGAATTCTAAAACATTGAACCTTGAAAATGTGATATCCAAGGCGAAGCAAATGTAAAATATAAACTAAGAAACTTTAGAAGGTAAAATCAGAATCAAAACAAGAATCCAGAAGAAAACTTCGAGAATTGAAACTTTGTAAGATTCATTATCAACTCACTAAGCGTATTCAATTAAAACGCTATTGTACATCTTCGTTTTCCAATGTTCATAGGTGATTAATATTAATTCATTCTGTCTATTAAAGCAGTCTCAAAATCTTTCATTCAACCATAATATTGTTGTTTCAACAGTGCAACATCGTTGTGTTTCCAATATTCATCGGTTGTTATTGTTCATTTATTTATCGATTTGAAAAAATCCTAAAAATCGATCATCCAACTTTAATATTGTTAATAGTGCAACGATTAGAAAGGCTAGCACTCAACCATCCTATCTCAGCTCTCCGTGTTGAACCCTCTCATTCGATCGAACCCCGACGTCAATAAACCACTCTCTATTTCTCAATAATGTACCCCACTGGCTCCACCTATCTTCCAGCACCTGTGCGAATGCTTTTCCACATATGTGCCCACGGCCGTGACATTTTTCATCATATTAACACAACTTATGATACATGTTGATAAAATGAATAGAAGAAGAAAACCTTAGTGTAATAAAAGATTGACGAAAAAAAAAACATAGAAAAACAAAACCTAAAATGAGCAAGCAAAAAAAAAAAATGTAAATTACAATTTTCAAGTACGTGAGACACGTTCACACATTTTGCCCCTACACACTCAAGCGAGCAAAACAGCACACAAGCAAGCTGTGAAAAAAAAATGCAACCATTTGTCTGTACCTACTGTGTATGAGCAAGTGTAGAATTAAAACAAGCAACAACAGCAAAAAAAACAGCTAAAAAAAACCAACAAAAAATATTTGAAGCCCCAAGGTGGTTGCTGCACACCGATGCCGATTGTGAGCGATTTCCGTTGTGCGGCTTCGAGTGTTTACATGTCACTTTGACTTTACTTTCTCGAGAGACAGCAATTATAATTTTGACGACAATGGCTAGTTCTTTTACTGTGGACAAAAGGAAAGTAAACAACCTTGAGTTTTGGCCTTCCTAGTAGAATCACTAGGTGTAGCGTTGAGTGTGTAAAACGTCAATTTCGGCCCAAATGACAGTATATAGGTAAAAGTTTAGTGACAGGAGTGACAGCACTCTCAATATACGAGTAGGTGTAGAACCATTATCGCGATCGACTGCTATTCTGGGAGTGAAAATGGTTTTAGAGAATTTTTATTTTCGCAAAAGCGCTATTCTCTAACAATTGGTCTCTCGAGTTTTGAGAACAATTGGCTTTCGGTAGCGACCATATTTCTGGAATGGCAGTTTAACGTGATGAAGTCCTATTCATTAGGAATTGTAATGATAGGTGAAGTTAAGTTAAATAAAATGCTAACCGCTTGTTTCGGTTAGATGTGCAAAGTTTAGACAGAACAAAAAAAAATCAAAAAAGGACCTGAATAGTCACTGTTTTCTTGAATCTTTTTTACAAATGATTTACTACAAACATAGTTTGTAGATGTCAACAGCTGAAAGTAGCCAAAGGCTACATTAGATTTACCAAAGCAGTGACTAAGCTTTGTCATTTGAGAAAAAAACATAAAACAAAAATTTTTAAATGCTCACATTATGTTAAGTTTGATTACTTTCGATAACATTTAAAGAGAACGCAAACATTTTAGCTGTTTTTAAATGTTTCTTAGCGAAAAGAGAAGTCTACATATTTTCCTACATTTTAGAAAAGAAACAAATCACAAACATTTAATTACAAAAAAAAATCTCTGTCGAGAGAAATACCGTTTCGAAGCTACGCCCTCTAGACTAAGATATAAACAAAACTAGAAGTGTTATCATTGATCACAGAAACCAAAATATAGCTTTCAAAATAGCTCATTTTATATATGGCAACCAATGAAAAATAAGAACAAATCTCGCATTGTTATATCCACGGAGGATTGAATGTTACAAATCAAACCAACAAATAGTAAAAACCAACACTTTGATGAACGCCTCTGAAAACCAATTTCAAAATAAATCAAAACTATCGAACTTTTTATCCCCCGAAAATAAAAATTAAAAGTTAATCCGGTTTTCTCTGTCCACACCACATCCATTTTTAGGCTCAACAACCCAAATCCTCGAAACGAAAAAACACTAAATAACAATAGAGATAGCCATACCATAGAATATTTTCGTTCTACACAGTATATGACCGATCGATGTCGTAAAATTGCCGTGCATATTTATTTAGGTGTTTCAGTCCAGTTTGGATTTATTTTTTCCGTTCTCCAGTTCAGTCGTCTCGTCACTAATTTATGTTTGCATCTTTGGTTAAAACTAATGAATCGTCTAAATGTTTGTTTGTTGGTAGAAATGTCACTGTTCCGCGATAAACACACGAAAAAAGAACATTTCCCCTTTGATTTGATACAAGAAAAAAATATGCAAAAACAGATCGCATGACGACATCCTACTCCATAGCGAAATCCACCGTCGAGAAAGCTGTGTCGATGTATTTCACTCGTTTAATTTGATTTAAAATTTAAGATAAGCTGCCACTAATTTTTTAAATCCAATAATGCGACCTTTGCTGTGGGTCCAATTTTCTACAAATGTTATCTGTTACACTTGATTTATTTTAATAATCCATGAAACTTGTCCAGGATTTTTTTTTATTTTAGTGAAACAATCGTTGTTATGCTATATTCCAGCAAAGAACTAATCTAAGGATTAATTTTTATTAAAATTCCCATTTATAATAATGAATCTTGATTTTTTGATTGTAAATTGAATTTTTGATTTCTGTTTCACAATTTAAATTCAGAATTCAATCTTCGAATTCTGATTCTGAATTCTGATTCTGAATTCTGATTCTGAATTCTGATTCTGAATTCGGATTCTGAAGTCTGATTCTGAATTCTGAATTCTGATTCTGAATTCTGATTCTGAATTCTGATTCTGAATTCTGATTCTGAATTCTGATTCTGAATTTTGATTCTGAATTCTGATTCTGAATTCTGATTCTGAATTCTGATTCTGAATTCTGATTCTGAATTCTGATTCTGAATTCTGATTCTGAATTCTGATTCTGAATTCTGATTCTGAATTCTGATTCTGAATTCTGATTCTGAATTCTGATTCTGAATTCTGATTCTGAATTCTGATTCTGAATTCTGATTCTGAATTCTGATTCTGAATTCTGATTCTGAATTCTGATTCTGAATTCTGATTCTGAATTCTGATTCTGAATTCTGAATTCTGATTCTGAATTCTGATTCTGAATTCTGATTCTGATTCTGAATTCTGATTCTGAATTCTGATTCTGAATTCTGATTCTGAATTCTGATTCTGAATTCTGATTCTGAATTCTGATTCTGAATTCTGATTCTGAATTCTGATTCTGAATTCTGATTCTGAATTCTGATTCTGAATTCTGATTCTGAATTCTGAATTCTGATTCTGAATTCTGATTCTGAATTCTGATTTTGAATTCTGATTCTGAATTCTGATTCTGAATTCTGATTCTGAATTCTGATTCTGAATTCTGATTCTGAATTCTGATTCTGAATTCTGATTCTGAATTCTGAATTCTGATTCTGAATTCTGATTCTGAATTCTGATTCTGAATTCTGATTCTGAATTCTGATTCTGAATTCTGATTCTGAATTCTGATTCTGAATTCTGATTCTGAATTCTGATTCTGAATTCTGATTCTGAATTCTGATTCTGAATTCTGATTCTGAATTCTGATTCTGAATTCTGATTCTGAATTCTGATTCTGAATTCTGATTCTGAATTCTGATTCTGAATTCTGATTCTGAATTCTGATTCTGAATTCTGATTCTGAATTCTGATTCTGAATTCTGATTTTGAATTCTGATTCTGAATTCTGATTCTGAATTCTGATTCTGAATTCTGATTCTGAATTCTGATTCTGAATTCTGATTCTGAATTCTGATTCTGAATTCTGATTCTGAATTCTGATTCTGAATTCTGATTCTGAATTCTGATTCTGAATTCTGATTCTGAATTCTGATTCTGAATTCTGATTCTGAATTCTGATTCTGAATTCTGATTCTGAATTCTGATTCTGAATTCTGATTCTGAATTCTGATTCTGAATTCTGATTCTGAATTCTGATTCTGAATTCTGATTCTGAATTCTGATTCTGAATTCTGATTCTGAATTCTGATTCTGAATTCTGATTCTGAATTCTGATTCTGAATTCTGATTCTGAATTCTGATTCTGAATTCTGATTCTGAATTCTGATTCTGAATTCTGATTCGGAATTCTGATTCTGAATTCTGATTCTGAATTCTGATTCTGAATTCTGATTCTGAATTCTGATTCTGAATTCTGATTCTGAATTCTGATTCTGAATTCTGATTCTGAATTCTGATTCTGAATTCTGATTCTGAATTCTGATTCTGAATTCTGATTCTGAATTCTGATTCTGAATTCTGATTCTGAATTCTGATTCTGAATTCTGATTCTGAATTCTGATTCTGAATTCTGATTCTGAATTCTGATTCTGAATTCTGATTCTGAATTCTGATTCTGAATTCTGATTCTGAATTCTGATTCTGAATTCTGATTCTGAATTCTGATTCTGAATTCTGATTCTGAATTCTGATTCTGAATTCTGATTCTGAATTCTGATTCTGAATTCTGATTCTGAATTCTGATTCTGAATTCTGATTCTGAATTCTGATTCTGAATTCTGATTCTGAATTCTGATTCTGAATTCTGATTCTGAATTCTGATTCTGAATTCTGATTCTGAATTCTGATTCTGAATTCTGATTCTGAATTCTGATTCTGAATTCTGATTCTGAATTCTGATTCTGAATTCTGATTCTGAATTCTGATTCTGAATTCTGATTCTGAATTCTGATTCTGAATTCTGATTCTGAATTCTGATTCTGAATTCTGATTCTGAATTCTGATTCTGAATTCTGATTCTGAATTCTGATTCTGAATTCTGATTCTGAATTCTGATTCTGAATTCTGATTCTGAATTCTGATTCTGAATTCTGATTCTGAATTCTGATTCTGAATTCTGATTCTGAATTCTGATTCTGAATTCTGATTCTGAATTCTGATTCTGAATTCTGATTCTGAATTCTGATTCT
>NC_073692.1:45355256-45370256 GCF_029784155.1 Uranotaenia lowii | reverse complement strand
TTAACCGGGTTATATCCAGGTAAAAATCAGGTTTCATTGTAATTAATAAAAAATTAAAGAAAGTGAAAAAAACACTCGTAGTTTATTTGCGAATTTCCATGAGTGAAAAAAAATCTGTTTTTCGAATCTTGTCTTCTCCTAGAGTTTAAAACAGAGATTAATTTCATTGTGTTTGTGCCCAAAGTTAGAATTGCTGAAATATGTTTCCTGAAATGAAAAAAGATTTAGAAATTTACATATACTTACCATTACCACCTGGAATTGAACCAACCTAATTATTAAATAAGCATAACCGTGAGTGTGATATCGATCGAAGCAATCGAGTGACAGGAAAAACTATGGGAGTTAGTTATTTGAGCGACAGGACACGAGGAAGATCGAAATATAACCGTGCATGTGAACAACTTAATAAACTCTCTTTTAATTCCGGAAACCTGGTTAGTACCGATCTAATATTGGCGACGAGGAGTAAATCGGGAAAGATGTAAGTACTAAAGAATCAGCACATAGTAGAGAAGATTTGAATCGAATACGCGTCATTCAAGTTTTTTTTTTCTCATATGAACCGTAAAATTTAGTTACCCAAGTTACCATGACTACTGGTAAACTCCTTGAAATTTTTTGTTTCCTGGACCTTGATGAACAGAATCTGTAATATTGTTTTTTGTCACTGGTCAGTTAAGATTTTTTTTTTTTATTTCATGTGTCTTTATGATAATAAATTGATTTGCGAAATTGGACGGCGGGTTCGCCATGTAAATGATAAGGCGGATTCGCCATGAGAAAGAAAAGGCGGGTTCGCCATGGAAAGGATAAGGCGGGTTCGCCATGAAAGTGATAAGGCGGGTTCGCCATGAGAAAGATAAGGCGGGTTCGCCATGGAAAGATAAGGCGGGTTCGCCAAGAGAGAGATAAGGCGGGTTCGCCATTGATAAAAAGGATCAGGCGGGTTCGCCATTGATAAAAAGGATCGGGCGGGTTCGGCATATACAAAAAAAAAAAAAAAACACTCTTTTGGAGACGATATTTTTAATAATAAGCCAATTAACGTTTAGTAATTAAATGATTAATATAAGAATTGGCCACCATCGTGTAAATTTTATTTTTTTTTTGCGTATTTTTAAAAAAAAAAGTTAAGAAATGACGCGTATGTTTGATAAATCACCTCTGATTAAAAAAAAATTAAAAATTATAAAAAGGAATGATTTTGTTTTCATGTTATGATTTCTTCAGGTCAGCATCTGATAATCGTATCAAACCATTTATAACTTCCATCGAGTCTTCACAACTACCATTGGCATGGGCCAGATGGAAACGGGATTTGGAATGTTATTTTGAGTCCGAGAAGATAGAATCTCAATACGACAAACGTTCGAAATTGTTATACCTCGGGGGTTCTGATTTACGGGATATATACGACAATCTACCAGACATCGAGAATGTATCCTACGTTATTCCTGACCCCAACTACTATAACGTAGCGGTTGCGAAGCTAGACGCTCATTTTGAACCGTATCGACGCAAAACATATGAAAGGCATCTATTTCGGCAAATAATCCAACAACCGTCGGAACGTTTTTCTGATTATGTTTTGCGTTTAAGAGGTCAAGCGAAAAGGTGTGAATTTAAAGAACCAGAAGAAATGATAGTAGATCAGATTGTAGAGACATGTAGGTCAGATAAACTTAAAGAAAAAATGCTGAAACGAGATATGATTTTGTCTGAAGTAGAGGCTTTTGGTGTTGCGCTGGAGGAAAGTGAGAAAAAGTTAAAGGAAATATCTCGTTCTTCGCATGTACAACCCATTAGCAAAGTATTTTTGGATCAAAGAGATGGAGAACAAAGAAATTTTTACAATCCAACTGTTTTGAATCAACGAAAAACAGTTAAGAAGTTTGATCGTTCCGGTTTTGACAAATCCCACCGATATTCAAAATTCAACAATCCAACACAATCTGTTTGTTTTTCGTGCGGGAAAAAAGGTCACATGCAAGGCTCGGAAGGATGCCCTGCTTTAGGCTCTAGATGTTTAAAATGTGGAGGACCCGATCATTGGGCAAAACAATGTCGGAAGCGAGCAAATATGGAACAGCGACAGAGTGGACCTTTTAAGCGTATAAGAATGGTCAGTGGCGCAGAACAAGAACAGAATGACGATTACATATTCTATGCTATGGGAAAGAACACATTTTTGTTCAAAATCGGTGGTGTAGGAGTACCTATGGTCATAGATTCCGGAGCAGCGGCTAATATTATTTCTGAGGACATTTGGAATGAAATGAAAAGACTCAAGGTACAAGTTAAGAACTGTACAACTCACGTAGATAGAACATTCACGGGGTACGCATCCAATAAACCCATGGCAATACTTGGCAGTTTCGAGGCAAAAATTGAAGGGGGAAACAGACAAACTGAAGCTAAATTTTATGTAGCTAAGCACGGTCAACAATGTTTATTGGGTGATCAAACTTCCAAAATTCTCGAAGTTCTCAAAATAGGGTTTAACATCGGAAAAATATCGGAGTCTTCATGCGAATTTCCGAAGTTCAGAGATTTTGTGGTAGAAATTCCCATCGACGAAAATGTACAACCTGTTCAGCAGGCATATCGGAGAACACCTTATGCATTAGAAGAAAAAGTTGATGCAAAACTAAGGACTTTGCAAGATCAAGGTATAATCGAACGAGTTTCTGGATATTCAGCTTGGGTGTCTCCAATGGTTGTTGTATTGAAAGATTCTGGTGACATACGTCTTTGTATAGATATGCGTCGTGCAAATCAAGCTGTTCTCCGAGAGAGTCATCCTTTACCGTTAGTTGATGAATTGTTGGGTTCCGTGAATGGAGCAAAAATATTCTCCAAGGTGGACATTAAAGATGCGTACCATCAATTGGAAATCTCCGAAAGATCTCGACCAATAACGACTTTTATCACAAAGAATGGACTCTTCAGGTAAACAAAGTGAATAAATATATACATATTGTCAAACATTGAAATAAAATTTAGTTTAATATGTAAATTACATTCCAGAGTTTTTTTTTTCAATTAAAAAGAATTGTTTATTATAGATACAAGAGACTTATGTTTGGCATTTGTTGCGCACCCGAAATTTTCCAAAAAACAATGGATACAATGTTGGCAGGGTTGAAAGGCGTGATCGTTTATCTTGATGATGTGGTTGTGTACGGACCATCTAAAGCAATACACGATCAGAGACTTGAAGCACTTTTAAAACGACTAAATGAACACGATGTGTTACTCAATCAGAAGAAATGTTTATTTGGAGTAACAGAATTAGAGTTTCTGGGACACATATTGAGCGAAAAGGGTATAAGACCAACGGAAAGTCGTGTATCGGCAGTGGAAAAATTCAGAGAACCGAAGAATGTAGCAGAGCTAAGAAGTTTTCTGGGATTAGTTACATATGTAGGACGATTTATTCCGAACCTGGCAGCTAAAACGGATCCTTTGAGAATTCTTCTTCGATCGGGTAATTCTTTTCATTGGAAAGATGCTCAAAACCAGGCTTTTATTGGAATTAAGCAGGCCATTTGCGATATCCAGGTTCTAGGGTTTTTCGATCGGCAAGACAAAACTAAATTGATCGTCGATGCAAGTCCGGAGGGTTTAGGTGCAGTATTACTTCAAGAGAATTCGCACGGAGAAAACAGAATAATTTCATTCGCCAGTAAATCACTTTCTGAATTGGAAAGGAAATATTTTCAAACCGAACGTGAAGCGTTGGCAATCGTGTGGGGGGTTGAAAAATTTTATTTATACCTTCTGGGCACTAAATTCACCCTGATCACGGATTGTAAAGCTTTAAAATTCCTTTTTAGTACCAGATCTCGTCCTTGTCCAAGGATCGAACGATGGGTACTACGACTTCAATCGTTTACGTATGAGATCGTTTATCAACCTGGAGCTTCAAATTTGGCGGACTCATTATCAAGACTTTCCGTTTCTAATGACAAGATGTTTGATCAGACAACAGATAAATTGATAGGGTTTTTAATGGATAATTCAATACCAAAGGCGGTAACAATATCAGAAATTGAGGAAGAGCTAAAAAACGATGAAATTTTACTTGAACTTAAATCGTCATTAATGACAGGGAATTGGTCTGATCGATTAAAACCATACAGTCCTTTCAAGTCGGAAATCCATGCTTTCAACGATATTTTATTGCGAGGGGATAGATTAGTTATTCCTCAAAGACTTCAAGAGAAAATACTGGTGTGCGCTCATGATGGTCATCCGGGAATGAGTTTAATGAAGCGGAGACTTCGTCAAAAAGTTTGGTGGCCTAATATGGACGCACAGGTCGAAAATTTTGTACGGAAATGCCAGTCATGTACCCTAGTATCTGCAGTGGGACCACCTGAGCCAATGTTGCGCTCCAAAATGCCAGAAAGGTCGTGGGCAGAAGTTGCTATTGATTTTTTGGGACCGCTGCCGTCAGGTCATTATCTTCTTGTTATCGTTGATTATTATAGCCGATTTACTGAAGTTATTGTTATGAAACAAATCACGACTCAATTGACTATTAAATCCCTTTTCGAAACGTTCACAAGATTTGGTTTTCCGGAGTCATTGAGATCAGACAACGGGCCGCAGTTTACCAGTGAATGTTTCAAGCATTTTTGTGACGAGTTCGGAATATCTCATCAACGAACAACACCGTATTGGCCACAAGCAAATGGTGAGGTTGAACGTATGAATAGTTCCATTTTGAAACGTTTACGTATCAGCCAACAGGAAACCGCTAGTGACTGGAAATGGGATTTAAGAAATTTTCTGTTGATGTACAACTCTACTCCCCATTCAGTTACAGGAATCGCGCCGTCAACGCTCATGTTTGGAAGAGTAATGAGGGATAAAATTCCAAGTTCGGAGGAACTGTATTCAAGAGGAATTTTATGGGAGGAAACCAGAGATCGGGACTGGAAAAAGAAGTTGGAGGCGAGTCAAGTTTTAAACAACAAAAGGCATGCAAAGCAGATCGATTTAAAAGAAGGTGATGTAGTGGTGGCGAAACGGATAATCAAGGACAACAAACTATGTACTAATTTTGGACCCGAAAAATTCAAGATCGTATCAAGAACTGGAGCGACCGTTGACTTAAGATCGTTGGAAACGGGAAAAACATACCAGAGGAATGTTTCACATCTGAAACTCATTGATCAAGGGTGCAACGAGTCAAATAATGACTCTCAGATGAAAAATGGTGGGGATCAATCGGAGTCTCAGATAGGGAATAAGGAGAGAGCACTGGAAGCCAACCTGGACGACGTTAATGAAGGTGATTGCATAGTGCGTCGAAGTTTACGCGAAACTAAACGACCAGAATATCTTAAAAACTATGTTTCCAATGTAAGAGAATCTTTGTCTAAGTAAGGGGGGAATGTGATATCGATCGAAGCAATCGAGTGACAGGAAAAACTATGGGAGTTAGTTATTTGAGCGACAGGACACGAGGAAGATCGAAATATAACCGTGCATGTGAACAACTTAATAAACTCTCTTTTAATTCCGGAAACCTGGTTAGTACCGATCTAATAGTGAGTTACCCAATTGAGTTCCTTTGACGATAACTCAATCATCAGCTGTTGACAGCGCACAGCCAACCAGCATAAGTTAGTGTAAGAAGAATTCTGGAAGATAAACATCGGTTCCCGGCTCCTTTTATTTCCGTAATTTTCGGCGGTCGAATAAACGGTCGAACTCGGTCGCATTTTTTTATCCTGTTCGTACGGAACATTACACGCATCCGAACCTGCATCGTAGTGAAGCGAATCTCGTAGCTTTGAAGAAAGCAAAATTGGTTTACGACAACCACTATTCGCTGCTGTTTGAAGTGTCTGCTGCTGTTTCCTGTTGCTGTCCTGGAAGTGGTGTGCCGCTACTAATCCTGTCCCGCCAGAGACCGACGGGAAGAAAACCCTCCGATTAAGGGAACCCTGGTAAGCTACCTTGGGATTAAACATTGGTCCTTCGAACCGGATAGGAGGAGCATCCCATACAGGAAGGTAGCGGTGAGTACACCATTTTGATTCCTTTTGGGCGCGCTGGCTGAAACAATTCTATAAGCCATTTTCCAAGCGCTTTGTATGCTGGACTGTGAGGCAATCCAGAATATTAGGAGCTATGGTCCATGATTGCTACTGCTGCCCTTGTTGATGTTAACCCAGCAAAAATTGTTCTGTGGCACAAAAAAAGGAATTGCGTTGCAGTTGCGGAAATTCATACGATTGGATTTGAAGGGTGGTAGTCTCCTCGAATGAACTGTGCGTCGTGACGGGAAGGATAATCTACGTCGATTTTAACACATAGTTCTCGATTTTGTATCGATCTGACATCCGCGACGGGAAGAATTTCATCGAACGATTGTGTCATTCTTCGCCGTGTTGGAGTGCGAATTCATTACGGTTAATTGAACAATTTGTACTCCCGCCGTCGGGTCTTTTGAAACCAGTGCATCGATTTTGTGCTGTGTTATTATTTATTCGTATTTTGTGGTGGTAGCTAGTGCAGTGGTTCCCAAAATGCCGAAAGCAAAATCTGATGAGAGATTGGTGGATGCGAACATTCGTCGGAAAGCTGTTTTGACAAGTTTGGCTGACGTTGAGAAATTTATTAAGGATTTCCAGCCCGAATGTGACGCAGGACGCCTTCAAGTTCGGCAGGACTTGGTTGATCGAATCTACGAGCAATTCCAGAAATCACAATCTGTGTTGGAGAAATGGGATGGACCAGATCGTTTAGAAATGCACCTGGCAGAGCGATCAACGATCGAGGAACGGTTTTGCGAGGTAAAGGCGTTTCTACTGAATATGTTGGAAGCTAGAGCGGCAAGTACTGTGCCAGTTGTGGCATCAATTCCTTCCACTGCGCCTGTGTTTCATTTACGGTTACCAAAAATCGACCTACCTAAATTTGATGGTGATTTTTCACGGTGGCTATCGTTTCGCGATACTTTTAAATCCATGGTGCACATGAATGCGGATGTTCCACCAGTAGCAAAATTGCAGTATCTTCTACAATCTCTAGAAGGTGAGGCCAAAAAACCTTTTGAAAGCGTAAACGTTGAGGCAGACAATTATATGACCTCTTGGGAATCTTTAATTAAGCGATACGACAACCAACGATATTTGAAACGACAACTGTTTAAAGCTCTGTACGACCTTCCATCGCTGAAAAGAGAATCTCCAAAAGACCTCCACACATTAACCGATGACTTTGAGCGCCATGTGAAGGCTATGGGTAAACTTGGTGAACCTATTGGGTACTGGGACACCCCACTGGTAAATTTATTAAGTTACAAATTGGATCCCACGACGCTCCGTGCTTGGGAAGAAAAAACTAGTGACAGTAGAGATGTCTCTTATAAAGAACTTGTTGATTTTCTCTACTCGAGAGCAATGATGTTGAGAACCATTGTAGCTGAAGAACCACGCAGCAATTTTCCGGCAGCTACTAAAGTTAGCGGGTTTCAACCAAGAAAACCGTACAATTTGGTGGCCGCTACTGTATCCGATCCACCGGTGTGCATAGCGTGTTCAGAAAAACATTTTTTGTTCCGGTGTAATAAGTTTGCGAGTTTGACTTCGAGTAAGCGTCGAGAACTGGTGACACTTCACCGTTTATGTTGGAACTGTTTTCACTTTGGCCACTTGGCAAGAAATTGTACATCGCAGTACACTTGTCGGTTTTGCAACGAAAAACACCATTCACTGCTGCATCGTGAAGCTCGAAGGAACACTAGTATCAGTCCACCACCTAAACGTAGATCTTTATCCGCCCCTCATCCCTCGGCCACCATACCTGTCGTGGATAATGAACAGCCATCTACTTCTGGTCAACAAGTGAGCATGACAGTACAAGCCGAAAAAAACACAGTTTTGTTAGAGACTGTAGTATTATTAGTGTTGGACGGGAATGGAAAGGAGTACCCTGCTCGAGCGTTACTTGATTCGGCCAGTATGTGTAGCTTCATGACGAAGAAGTTAGCCAACGCCCTCGATCTTCGACGGACTACCGTCGATATTGCTGTTTCTGGAATCGGTGAATCATCCAAGCAGGTCAAATGCCAACTGACTGCTAGAATTCGATCCAAGTTAACTAACTATTCCACAACGTTAGAGTTTTTAATCTTAAAAAAACCAACTGTTTGCTTACCAACTGTACCGATTGATGTATCTGCATGGAATATTCCTGATGTTGATTTGGCTGACCCACTGTTCTTTATTCCCGCTGATGTTGATCTGGTTATCGGTGGAGAAGCCTATCACGAACTTCATGGTGGCAGCAAAATCTCTCTTGGTAATGGTCTTCCTATTCTCGTCGAAACAGTCTTCGGGTGGACTGTATCCGGATCAGCACCTATGAATCAATCCAAAGTTCCTTGTTCGTGTCATTTGACAACTGTTGATCGTGACTTAGAGAAAGCCATCCAAAGGTTCTGGGAGCTCGATTCCGTCTCTCCGTGCCAAACCTTATCCGCCGAAGAAGCCAAGTGTGAAGAAGTTTTTAGTGCTACCACCACCCGCGATTCGTCCGGTCGTTTCGTTGTAAGACTACCACTTACTAAAGATCCCTTAAGATGTGTTGGTGAATCCAGATCAATAGCCGAACGCCGTTTCCGAAGTTTGGAAAGAAGGTTGCAGCGAGATCCATCTACCCGTGAAGCATACCATAACTTCATGGATGAATACGAGCGTTTGGGTCACATGATTAAGCTGACAGAGCCAATTGACGACACAGTTCCACATTGCTATCTACCACATCATCCAGTTTTTAAAGAGTCGAGTACCACAACCAAGGTCCGAGTGGTTTTCGACGCATCTTGTAAAACGACAACTGGGTTTTCGATCAATGATATGCAGTTAGTGGGGCCCAGCATTCAAGATGATCTTGTTTCGATCATCATGCGTTTTCGAACAAAAAAAATTGCACTTGTGGCTGACATTGAAAAAATGTACCGTCAAATTCAGCTGCACTTGGACGACTGTCCTTACCAACGTGTTCTGTGGCGCTCGAATTCAGAGGAGTCCATCGCAACATATGAATTACAAACAGTTACATACGGTTTTGCATCTGCACCTTTCTTAGCCACACGAGTACTACAAAAATTGGCAGAAGAAGAGAAGCACAAGTATCCTGTTGCTGCAGAAGTGTTCAAGAATGACTTTTACATGGATGATTGTCTCGCTGGGGCTGAGACCATTCAGGCGGCCATTCGGTTTCGCCAGGAAGCATCCGCACTTGCTGCTTCTGCTGGTTTCCCATTAAAAAAATGGGCATCTAATATTCCAGATGCACTTGTTGGTGTTCCCTTCGAAGATTTGGCTGTATCTTCCTTCCACAGTTTGAAAGATGATCAAGCTGTCTCCACACTCGGGCTTGTTTGGGAAACAAGGACCGATATTCTACGATTCCGAGTTCAACTACCTTTACCAACACCTGTACTTACCAAACGCCAAATCATGTCGTATATTGCACAAATTTTTGATCCGTTGGGTTTAGTAGGGCCAATCATTACCGTTGCAAAGCTGTTTATGCAAAGATTATGGGCGCTTAGAATAGAGACCGGAGAATCCTATGAGTGGGATCGACCTCTTCCTTCTTCTTATCAAACTGATTGGAAAGAATTTCATGGTGTCCTAGACGTGATTTCCACTATAGAAGTTCCACGCTATGTATCGCAAACAAATGCAACTTCTTTTCAGCTGCATTTTTTCTCTGATGCTTCAGAGAAGGCATATGGAAGTTGCTGCTATGTCCGCTCCGAATGCAAAGGAGTTATTCGCGTTGTCCTGTTGACGTCTAAATCTAAGGTCGCCCCGTTATCAAGTCACCATAGCATTGCTCGCCTTGAACTCTGTGGAGCAGTGCTATCTACAAACTTATATGAAAAGGTCAGCCATGCACTCAAGATACCTGCAGAAGCGTTTTTTTGGACCGATTCTTCGACGGTCCTTCAGTGGCTGCAATCACCGCCTAACCGCTGGAAGACATTCGTTGCCAATAGGGTTTCCAAAATACAGAATTCAACCAACGTGAAATCTTGGATGCATGTTCGGGGAGATTGTAACCCTGCTGATATACTTTCGCGCGGGATAAACCCACCAGAGATCATCAATCACCCTCTTTGGTGGACTGGAACACCATGGCTTTTATCTCCACCATCGCAATGGCCGCGTACCGAGCTCCCTGCAATCCCGATAACCGTAACTAGTGAGGAAAGGGTCCCTTCTGTTGCACTTGCCGCTGCTGTTGAAGTTCAGGAATTCGCCGATTACGTGTTTAGTTTGTATTCCGACTATCCGAAACTGCGGCGCATGATCGCCTATTGTATGAGATATTTCCGTGCGCTGAAAGCTGTGTCAAGAAATACGAAGATCGAACCACTTCAAGCCCTTGGCACCAACGATTTGAAAGAAGCAGAGCTTGCCTTGTGTCGACTTGCCCAAAGGCAATCCTTTCCCGAAGAACTGGCTAGTCTAGAATCAACCAGTCGTTTACCAACATCATCCTTACTCAAGTACATACGTTTGAAACTCGACGTCGACGGTATCATACGCCTTAGAGGAGTATTAAGCAACGCTATCGTGCCAGATGCAATGAAGCATCAAGTGGTTTTGCTCGCCAAACACCCCTTTTCACATCTGTTGGCCAAATACTATCATCGGAATTTGTTACATGCCGGTCCACAACTTATGCTCGCCACGATCCGTCAAAAGTATTGGATTGTAGGAGGACGCAATCTCGTGCGCCGCATATTCCATGAGTGCCACAGGTGTTTTCGTAGCAAGCCTCAGATGATTCAACAAAGTATTGCCGATTTGCCAACTTCCCGTGTGGCTCCTCGCAGACCGTTTACGGTCTGTGGTGTAGACTACTGTGGCCCAGTCTATCTTAAATCTGCTGTCCGGAACAGGGGGCCGACGAAAGCATATGTGTGTATTTTCGTATGCTTCACCACCCGTGCCGTTCACATTGAACTAGTGTCCGATCTATCAACGCCAGCCTTTATCGCAGCTCTTCGTCGCTTCGCAGCACGTCGTAATTTTCCCCACGAAATTCACAGCGACAATGGTACGACATTTCGGGGTGCAAATAATGAGTTGCATAGGATTTATCAGATGCTGAAAACTACACAGGGAGGGCGTCAAAATATTCTTGATTGGTGTGCCGAGTCTGGAGTTACCTGGCATTTTATTCCTCCTCGTTCCCCTCACTTCGGTGGTCTGTGGGAAGCTGCTGTAAAATCCGCCAAATACCACCTGTTACGAGAAATTGGTCAAACCAATATCACTTATGAAGATATGACGACTCTGTTATCCGAGATTGAGATGTGTCTCAACTCCCGACCGCTTATACCACTACCATCCGAATCTGACGATTTGGAAGCTTTGACGCCTGGCCATTTTCTGATTGGAGAAAGCCTTCGTGCACCACCCGAGGAAGATGTAGTACAAGTTCCCGATAATCAATTAACGCACTGGGAACTAACGCAGAAACGTTTCCAGCGAATTTGGCGTAGATGGTATCCGGAATACCTGCAGCAACTCCAAGCCCGCGCAACCAAGCATCGCAAACCATCGACTGTCATAAAACCTAACCAAATGGTGATCATACAAGATGATTTGCTTCCTCCGGCACAATGGCCACTTGGAATCATCACAGATGTTCATCCAGGAAAAGACGGAGTCGTACGAGTGGTTACTCTACGCACCGCCAAGAGAGACGGCATATCTCGATGCGTCAATAAACTTGCTTTACTACCCATGCCGGAACCAGAAACAGAACAAAATGAAGCAGCCGTTGAATCGCTCCAAACAACTGTTCGACAGAAGTAGACCATAAAGCACCTGCTTTCCACATAATTGAAGTTAGTGATAAGTGTTGAAATGTGCCATTTCAAGGTGGCCGGAATGTTTGTGCCCAAAGTTAGAATTGCTGAAATATGTTTCCTGAAATGAAAAAAGATTTAGAAATTTACATATACTTACCATTACCACCTGGAATTGAACCAACCTAATTATTAAATAAGCATAACCGTGAGTTACCCAATTGAGTTCCTTTGACGATAACTCAATCATCAGCTGTTGACAGCGCACAGCCAACCAGCATAAGTTAGGCTGATGTCATGCTGAAGCAACTAGCAACGCGACCTACAACGCAACGTTCACACGACTAACCTGCTCTCATTTGATCTCCATGGAAATCGCGCAGACCTGTCATACTGGTCGCTTTGTGTAGCGCGACCAATCTGATGCCAATGTGTTCAGTAGCGCGACTAGTAGGAAATCCAATAGGAACATTGTTTTTTCTCGATTTGAAGCAGTGATTCCGGGTTTTAAGCACAATAGTACCAAGATCTGTCCGAACTTGTGATAATAAACTAAAAACTATCTTAATCGGCGAGAAAATTTTCATGAATTCTTAGTTCCGGAGAAAAAACAAGGAATTTTGTCGGTTCAAATTTCGGCATTTTTGCAATCCGGGTCGTGATTTGATGAGTTTTTGATGGCTCCGGAAAGAAAGGAGACGATTCAAAGCATTATCAGATGTAGAGAAGTGATGATTTGAAGGGAATTTCAAAGTGACAGGTCGCGCCAGCATGACATACCAATGCAATGCAACGCAATCTTATTGGAACGTTGCGTTGCGTTGCGTTGCTAGTTGCTTCAGCATGACATCAGCCTTAGTGTAAGAAGAATTCTGGAAGATAAACATCGGTTCCCGGCTCCTTTTATTTCCGTAATTTTCGGCGGTCGAATAAACGGTCGAACTCGGTCGCATTTTTTTATCCTGTTCGTACGGAACATTACACGCATCCGAACCTGCATCGTAGTGAAGCGAATCTCGTAGCTTTGAAGAAAGCAAAATTGGTTTACGACAACCACTATTCGCTGCTGTTTGAAGTGTCTGCTGCTGTTTCCTGTTGCTGTCCTGGAAGTGGTGTGCCGCTACTAATCCTGTCCCGCCAGAGACCGACGGGAAGAAAACCCTCCGATTAAGGGAACCCTGGTAAGCTACCTTGGGATTAAACACATTGAGATATTCGAATCTTGTGTTGTTCTTTCAGTTGCATGATTTTTCTGAGTATTGAGAACTATTTTTATTATTTAAGAGGAGAAATCACCGTGAATTTGTTTATGAAATGAATTTGCGGCTTTATCGGTGAGGGTTAAAGAGTTGAAATGAAAGACGGATAGAAATTCAGAAGAAAGTTCTAAGATGGTGAAAAGAGCGAAGAGCATTTGAAATAGAAGCTTGACCACATGCTAAATTCTTTGTCCCGCATCAATTAACTGTATGTGTGTTCAATGGAAGTTAGTCGAAACAGGTTGAAATAGGTCGAAACAAGTAGGAATGGATTTTGACAGTTGGTAATCTGTCTCTTTCCAATTGACTTCGACCGATTTCAACCAGGTCGTCCGTTGAACATACTTACACCAATACTAATGCGTGTTTTGTGCGTTTTGCACACGAATTTCTAGACAGACCGAAACAGATCACGCAAAAATTGAGACGCGTATCGTAACGGGCTAGAAAACAAGCTTATATGCATGGAATCCTTAAATGTATTGAAATAAAAAATTTCGTAATATTAAATGAGACTGAACAAGCGATGATGGGACAATCTGAATTTATTGCAGAGTTCCGCGACATTTTGGCGGTTTCCTTTTTGTGGACGTGTTCACATTAGTAGACCATCTTGGTCTTAGCCGTCCGCAAACAAAAGATGAATAACAAAAATTGCGTGGACTTGTTTCAAACGCATTCGTGAGGTAAAACCATTAAATCTTATATATAAAAATGGAGGCGTTTTCTTTGTGATAACATCACGTATGAATGGTCGGTCGGAATGAAGTGAAATTTGGTATCCGAGGGTTTTTTTGGGTCAGAGATGGTTTGTATAATAGTTTCAAGAATCTCACTTTTTTTGAAAGGGGGGTCCCCATACAAAATTATTTCTTCACATCTTATATATAAAAATGGAGGCGTTTTCTTTGTAATAACATCACGTATGAATGGTCGGTCGGAATGAAGTGAAATTTAGTATCCGAGGGTTTTTTGGGTCAGAGATGGTTTGTATAATAGTTTCAAGAATCTCACTTTTTATGAAAGGGGGGTCCCCATACAAAGTTATCTCTTCTTCACATCTTCTTATATCTATATAAAAATGGAGGCGTTTTCTTTGTAATAACATCACGTATGAATGGTCGGTCGGAATGAAGTGAAATTTGGTATCCGAGGGTTTTTTGGGTCAGAGATGGTTTGTATAACAGTTTCAAGGATCTCACTTTTGATGATAGGGGGTCCCAATCAGACTTGTAAACCATCGACATTTTCTCTGACAGTCGCACAGCCTGCTTTTATCAGTATCATTGTTCGTGCCATTAAACGAATGCGACCGAAAACTTGCCGAACAGTCGACTACCATCAAACGAAACGACATTCATTCTTCTTTGTGTGATTGTCGAACAAAATTTCGTGTCTTGGTACACGAGAGGAATAATTTGATGGTCAAACGACCATCATTCCCGACAGTTTACGACATCGCCTATCTCTTTCACGCAGCAGAACTTACAGACTCAATAAGCAAATGCAATCTTTTCTATTCACTCCCTCCTGTTGAAAAAAAAATTCGTCACTCTGCAGCGCCGGGTGATGTTTGGATGTGTTGGTCGAACAATGTGGAATGATTATCTCGATTATCTACGCAAGAGGGATGACAGTCAAACGACTAATCACAAAAAAGATCAAAATTTCGTTTTACATTTTTTTGCTCTCCGATCAAACGATTGCGCTCTCCACGATTGTCCCGAACGATGTGTGGTGGTTGTCTCCGGAAAAATTCAAACGATGGTGACCAATTACAAGCCTGGTCCCAATACAAATAAAACTTTATTTGTTACGATTTCCATAAGAATCTATTGGCGAGCACAATGCAGTTAAGGACCTGTAGATGAAATTAAACATTTATTA
>NC_073692.1:45166974-45354756 GCF_029784155.1 Uranotaenia lowii | reverse complement strand
GTTTTGTTTAGTACTGTTCAATGATTTTAAAATTTTTTTAACGCGTTTAGTTTAGTTTAGTTTAGCTAGTTTAATTTTTGTATCGTTATTCCGGAATAATTTAGTGCGCACTAGGAAATAAGTTAGAATAGAAATTAGGTATAAAGAAAGGTCGTTTAATTTTTATTTATTTTAGTGTTAAAAATTCATGAATAATTGTAGTTGAATCTCATCATTGTTGGTTAATAACTTGTTGCCGTGGATACGCTGGAGACCGGAGTCGAAAGACATTGATGGTCAGTAGAGGCCTAGCCTTGAAACAGAGAGGAGTTGGCTCGCCAACGATGATAACTTATGACCCCGTTCCACAACAGGCACTGGGAATTGGTTACTTTTCCAAATGAACCGGCCATTATCTTTTCGGAGGCGGGAAGTATTCTGAGATGGGTTTTCGTTAAAAAAAATAGAACGCAGTCAAGCCCGGTTTAGAGTTCGTCTGGTTCAGAGCTATGTGTTTTAGTTTGGTGTTTCTTGCGAAATAATATGGAAAAAATATTATCCTGCTAATATTAGCTTGCTTATATTAGCTTGCTAATATTAGCCTGCCAATATTTTTTCTACCCGAGCTGGAGGAGAGTGTAACCATGGGAAAGTTCCTATCCAAGGCTGTCAAGATTTATCGCGTAAATTTAAATGTCAAGGAAGTGCTAATGATTGAGTGTAGAGTGGAGCGGACCTGCCTTTGAACTCCGAAAGAAAACCTCGGACGCAGCCAACCAACATAAACACTGGCGATGTTGGTACGCGTCAACAGATGGCAGCACACGACAGGATTCTGAGCCCAGGGCTGGATAAAGCGGCAGAAAATGGATGCTGAGCTGCTGAGGGGAAACCGGAAGAAGGGATAGAGGGGCATGAGAGGTCAACGGTCGGGTACGGGAGCCATGGACCTTTAACAATAGGGTCATTCTTCGTCGCAACTCGGAGCGAATACTACGGCAAGAAAAGCGCCAAAGTATCGTTTGTGCTAAAGGCCAAGTGTCTATTTTAAAAAAACCGTGGAAGATACGGTGAGTGAGTTAGCGAGAAAAAAAGCAATTGTGTGTGTGCAGAGGACTCCCAGGTAACCCAAGGCCCTGAATGCCAGCAAAGTACCCGACCTAACGCCATGCCGCCATTTTGTTCCCTCTATCCTAGGACCCCGTATTTTACCCTTTGAAAGTCCGGTAAGAGTACCCGAAGCAGTGTTCCTGAGCATCAAACCTGCCTTCCACCCGCGACGTGTCCGGAACCGTGATCGCCATCCAAGGGCGCCGCCAACTACCGTCATCACCAGTGGAAGTGTGAGGGCTGCTTACCTTTCAGCGAGACCGTCTGATACCGCAGGAGGCACCCTGTACTTCGGAGTCGTGAGGCAACGACAACGCGCTGCGAGCTACGGAGACGTTCGAACCCATCAGACCCGCATTGTAGGCTCAATACGCAGCGCGACGAGTTGCTGTATCTCCGGTTCAGTGCAAGAGGTGCGCGCAGGGCGAAAGGATCCGGAAGCAGACGACTGAGGTAGGAGAGGTATTTACTTCATCTGGGGAGGAGTATTGATCGGTCGACAAGTGCCAATAACACCATTTGAGGGGGAATAAAGTGGGCGAGCAAAGCTCGAAGTTTAGTTATTAGTGTTTCCTTTAGTTCTTTTATTCGAAAAGCCGACCCTGAGGCAAGAATTGGGGGAGTCTTAGCAGTGCTGGGTAGTGACTGCAACCGCTGGTTACATGTTAGATGATGAAAAAAAAACTGATGCTATGAATGAATGTGTTCATCATTTTTTCACAATGCCGTTTCTTCTATTTTTCATAAGAACATCGTATGAAAATTGAAAGAATTTCATAAGACTCTTATGAAAAATTAGTTTGGACGCAAAAAAGTGGTTCATAAGATGTATCTTATGAAATTAATAATAAGATTTCCTCTGAGTGTAGGTTTGTTTATATACTGTCCTCGTTTCTTAGGCATTAATTAGAAAAATGTAACGTTAAATGGAGTGAGCAGAGAAAATCGTTGAGATTTATGTTGTGATTGATTGGATTATCAAATCATTTTTTTTTATCTTTTCTGGACCAATCAAGAAGATTTAAAAACCGTCGTATTTCGTAGGGTAAAGGACCCTAAGACAACGGCTTAAGGAAGCTTTTTTCATAATTTCAATAGAATTGCCTTCCACGTTGGTTTAAAATTGATGTTTAGCAATTGAACTATATTTCTAATACTGTTTTATGAAACTATGAAGGAAATTGATCAATTCATTACGTACTTTTTAGTCAATTTATGATTTATTTTCCTCATTCAAGTTCCTATATTGTCGTACCAGGTTCCTAATTTCGTCGTACAAGGAGACCGAAATTGTCTCAATTTATTCCACCCTCTTCATAAATACATTTAAAATTTTGCGGTTGCGGTTCATGCAATTGGCATTAGCTTACATCGAACGGATCAACCGCACAGGATAACAGCAGAAGTTCTTTCAAGTAACCAGTCGCAATAAGCCATGAAACTAGGATAGCTTTATTGTAACAGGTCTACCATTGCCTGGCTAATGCATATGCAGGCAGCAAAATATTATACCTTCTATTCAATTATACCGAAATTGTCTCAAACTATTCCTCCCTCATGAGGTATAGATTTGAAATTTTGCGGTTGCGATTCATGCAAATGCTATTATTTACTTCGCACGGATCAACCGCGCAGAATAACGGCAAAGTTCGAATAATCTCTAAGTCGCAATAAAATGGTCTTGCCAAGAAATCTCAAGGTAGCGTTATTGTAGCTAGGTATTGCGGTTACTGGGAAAATTTCTAATCGAGCGACGGTAGCCTTCCGTGCGGTAGGCTAGCCGGAGCAGTAAACACAGTTAAAAAATTCACTCTTACTCACTAATTTCATAGAAAAGTTAAGAAGTAAATTCTTGAATCAATCTTCAAATCATTATTTTGCAAGAGAGGACAAAACATGAAGTCATCGGAATGAAATATTATTATTCTTAGTATTCATTGAGATTGAATTAATTACGAGCGTTAAAATCCCAGACAAAACAAAAAATATTGAACACTATTGAAAACACATTTTTCCATAGCCTGAGAATTAACGACTTTGGCATGACGAAGATTTTTGATGCGATAAATGCGTCTTTGATACTTTATATGCTGGTCGAATTCAATTATGTTGTCGTTAAAATGTAACAAATCGTATATGAGAAGTTAAAAAAAGGAGTTGTGTACGGTGAATAATCTATTATAGGAAATAATACCATTCGCATCGCAAAAAATTGGACTGCGCACTCATAACTGCGAAACTTGTGCGATCTGTCAAATCAGTATAAAATCTGTCGGTTTTCTACACGCTAACCGCTTTTCAGTTAAACTTTATACGGATAACTCCGACTGCAAAACATAGCACGAAATCCAACATTCAATGAATGATCGCTACCGTGTCGTCGAACTCTAAACTTATTTAAACAACTACAGCGTTTTCTTTTTTTTTCGTGAATTTGTCCGCTGATTGACCCCATCGCAAACAGTTTTTTTTATTATTCATTTTTCCGTGATTTCGACCGCTGATTGACCAAGCTCAAGGCAAACACAATTTTTTGTTTTATAAACAATAGATACTCGATAATAATATTTGGTATACATGTTTGTTTGACAACTTTTTATTGAATCATCTTTAAATGTTTTCCGCTTGTTCATCCGATTTAATTTCAGTCGATAAATAATCCTTATGCAGAACACTGCTCATTTTTTTCTTGAATACTGTAATTTTTTTTACAGTGGTACCCTACGGGAGCCCAAATCAGCTATCGCAGAAATAGAAAAAAAGAGTGGATCAGCAATACCATTGCTTGACAAAGGCAATTGCAGGCAGCACAATATTAGACCTTACAAATTGAATCCACCCTGCAAATGTATTTTCTACCAACACACTCTCCAACGGACAGGGCTGCCATGATCCAGGATTTGTCTGTAAGATAAAATTTCATAACATTCATACAGACATTTAACACAAATTACAATGCACAAATTTACGCAGAAACTACCCATATTTAAAGAACATCAACATTTTTAATAGAACTATATGTTTTTCTACGTAATGAGACTGAATAGTAAGACATTTGAGGATAGGCAAAATCACATTTGCGTTTTGTCAACATGTGTATTCTTATCCAGGTGGGAACCCTGGCGAAGGATATCGAAACAAAGCAAAAGCAACGCCACGTTGATGCGTGTAATGCGCATTAGACTGGTTCAGCTCATCTATTCGAGTTTTTTTTACAAGCGATAAAACTTTTCGACTTTTTCATTCAAACTGTAATATGTCAAAAATGACAAAACATCTTTTGTTGAAAATTCACTGATAATTTATAAAATATGAAGTAAACATGAGTCAAGCTTTAAAACTTATATGGTAGGAATCAGCATAAAAAGAGGTTCGATTTTGTTTTATTTTGAACGACTTCATGTACAAAAAATCATATCTTCCGATTTTTTTTTATCCAAACTTGTATTGAGATCCAAACCAGAGACTCGTGAACTCTTATTTCAAAGTTTAAATTATTCATTCATCTGAATTCTCTTGTCATTTTGAACTTCAACGGGAGTTTTTTGCATCGATTTTTCATGCATCGTCAAAATTGAATAGAAATCGAGGTTATCGGTCCAGGAATGGATTTTTTTTTTCCTCGAGTAGTTATTGATTCCCATATAGAGAATTTCTGAAAACTGTAGAAGTTTAAGTTTTAGTTTTCAAGGATCTTTCAGTGAACATTCTGTAGAGCAAAGCGTTTGGTCGTATGTAAGATATTGCAGTTTGAATGAAAGAAGTTGAAAAAGTCTAATTTTCATATAGTTGATGTATTTAATGTTTCAAATACTTGAGAGAGGTTTGGTGGCATCAAATAATCGAACCAAAAATAATCAAATCTTAAAATATAAAATTATGAAGAAACAATGTCATTGGAGTTGAACGTTAGAAATGTGTAAAGTTGGAGATACCCGCATACTAAAAAACTGTATCTCAAACAGTCTAAACTATACATTTACGGCTTTAGAAATAGTAATTGTTTCTGTAAACGCAGCTGTTCTATCAAACGTTACTTCTACAACGATAAGAACGATACATGGACGACCATGTGAAAGAGTGATGGTATCTAAATTTTCTTTAATCGTAAAATTGATCTCGCACCGTTACCCATACCGTTCTTTCCTTCTGTCAAACTTGCGTAAAAAATGAATGAAACGCCGGTCAGGGATACCAGATAGTTTGCACAAAAATCAATACAAATTGATGAAAATATCTTTCAATTTTTATAAGTTCTTATTCGACTCTAGAGGGCTTCAAAGACAATAATTGAATTTGGAAGAAAATTATAATAAACGAGGTTTAGCTATAGTTTTGCGCGATGCTTTTAAAACGATCTGAGTGACGACATTATGCAAGTTAATTATGTGCGAATCCATCTGGACATAATTACGATTAATAACTGATTCATTTTTTCATAACTTTCTTGAGTTTCTACGCATTTTCATCTTGAACATCTGAAAAAATTTACATTGAAATTACGCATCTCAATATCTGAACAAATATTGATTAAACATTGAATCTGGCACCACTGGAGCAAACGGCCCTTTCATTTGTTTTGCTGCTGCCCCGTGAATTTTTTTTTTTGGCATAACAATCACCGCGGAAATTCGATCCTTCGTGCTGAACCAGGTGCAATCAGCCCTCCCGGCCATTGGAATGTAAAAGAAAGAATGCCAAACCCCCAAACCATCTTTTTTGTACCAGGTAAGTGAAAGTAAAATTTTTTATCGAAACAAATCTGATGATTCCATTTTTTATGTTGTAGGTTATGCTTCCGGAACTCCCACAACTCCGAGCCATGGTTTGCCTCATATGATTGAATTTTGGGACTTTTCGGACACATTATGCGTGGTGGAAATAGATTGCTCTTCAATTCGACGATTTCATCGATGTCGACGGAAAGCTCAATAATCCGGATGGCACCGGAAGGTTCTACAGGGCATGCTGATAGAACAAAAAAGAAAAGCTGGGACGAGTAATAAGTTGGTAATTATAAAGTAAAAATTAATTCAATAAAATGGTGAAATTTCAAAGATTTTTTTATTCTTATCCGGAAAATTTCCAATATGCATTAATTTTTTTTTTGCGTATGTGTGCGTGCTCTTTTCACGAACAGTTCCTAAAACGGTCTGCTTTTGGTTGGAATGAAGTAAAGTTAAATCGTTACAGAACTAATAACGTAAACGTTCAAGTGTAAGAGATCGTCAAAAATAACTATAACGATTAAAGTTAGATGATCTTAAAATGTTTTCCTGAATTGGTTTTTGGACCTTAGCTGAACTACTTGTAGAACAGTTCTCCCATACAAGTGTTTTAACAGTTTTTAACGGTTACATAACCTAACGACATATTAAAAATACTGTCGATTCGGAATTGACGATTTAACCAATGTATTTTACAGTTTGAATAATTGTTTACTAAACATCTTTGCTACACTACATCAAATCGATTCACGATTATTACGGAGAACGTTAGGTTACAATCCTTATTTATGCGGGTATTCTTGCGTGCACTCAAACGACTATTAAATTATGCACGGTACTGGTATTAAATAATTTTTAAAACACCAACCACTTAGCTTAAAAAAGCCATCAATTCTATGTTCATTTAAAACCATGCATTATAAGTAATGCTGAATACATTCAAGTAATTTATTAATATAAAAAGACTTTTTGCACTTATCTCCCAGCGCATTTAGTTCCTAGCTTCCAAATTACTTTATTGTGTTGTGATTACTTAGAAATCAATTATGTTCATTCTCTATGAGTCCGACTGTGGTCAGCAAAAAAATAGTAAAAATGAACCGGTCTAATTCCAATTCTTGCAAAAGAGGTTTCCTATTCCTGTCGCAAAATTACGACGAATTATGGGGGCCGAGCGATTCGATTTCAATCGAATATTGACAAATTTATATAATAGTTCAGATTAGTTTGAAATCATTTTTCTAATTTTATTTCAACACTTTTCTGTTGAATTTGATGATTTTGATTGTTATATGCATTGACAGGAAGCGTTAAAACAAAGAAACACGTTGGGGGGATCACTAAGTTCGTCTTTCAATATGGCGGAGTGTGCCAATAATTAATTTCACTTCGAGATTTCAAAATCAAATATCTCAAAAAATAGTTTTAAAAGTGACAAATTTGTGATAGAAAATAAATTCACAGGCGTAAGTTTATCATGTGAAGTAGCCCATTAAAGTGGAAAGTTATTTTTCGGCTCTAAAACATGCATTCATGAATTAAGACGAATAAGAAGGATACGACGGAGGAGGGTACACCTACACACTTAGAAAAATCCACGTAGATTTACATGCAACTACATGGGTAGAAAGGAATCGGCTATTTACAAGTGATAATACTGCACATCTCATGTAAACTCCCGGTAGCATTCAATGCTGTTGTTTACTGTACATTTACATTATTTTGCACGTCTCACGAATCCTATTGGACAGGGAGTGGTTTCGCAAAATAAAAAAGTCACCGGTTTTATGCAATAAAAATAGTTTTATTTCACATTGATCTAACTTGCTTCTTGATTAACAACACTTGCACTGATTTTCGTAGCCGATTCCCCCGTCAACGGAAACGACGGCTGGTGCAATAAGACAGCAGAAAATTGGATGTCGCACAGTTGGGGCTATGATGTTTTTGGCATTCAGCATTCCTGTAAATAACAGCAATTAATGTGAAATTAATGAGTCAATCACAGTTATTTTCAATATTGATTTACCTTAAATCAGCAATTACGGGCTGATTGATGAAAAAAAAAATAACAACTTTTGCCGACGCAGCACGGGACGGGAAACGAACAGGAATGAAAACAAAACAAAACTGACAAACGGACACTGGCGCTGGAATAAGCATGCTTCGACATGTAATTTTCATTGAAATGGCTGTACAGCTATACTCTTTTTCAAAAATTTTCAAGCGGTGATGTAAAAATGTAAAATCACTTGTACTGTAAGGTTACATTTTTTTATCTGTGTACCCTACCATGATAAGTGTTTTTTGTAAACACTGCTTATAGTAAATAATGTGCCATGTCTTATGAATCTGTTAAGAACACTTCTAAGATGATGTTGGCCAAAAAAGAAAACGGTTGATTAAAACTTCTTAAAATGATGACACATTTCAATAAAAACATTCTTTGACTAGGGTATATTGAAGGCCGAAGTCTGTTCTATAAAACATGACGGTTTGGAAGATCTGAAGCCCCATCTTGCTGAATTCTGGGATAAAATAATACAAAAACCACTGCCGGCTTTTTAGAACATGCGCCTTGGGCTTCTACAGCGAGTGGTTAAATATTATTAAATTTTAAAGCAAAAGTTTTTGTTTTAATCAAATTATTTGTGAATAGTAGGGAGAATGGGGACTCTTGATCCCCTTTTTTTATTTTCATCATATCTTTTTGGGAAAATTTTGCAGATTGCCGTCTTTTGCATTTTCTGACAGTGTGTAATTTCAAGTTTATATACTGCAAAAGTTAGATAGATACATGAACTGGTAGATGAACTAGAAGCATTTTCGTGGGACTAAAAAAAATTGTGATATTTTTAAAGTTAAAGGAGACTTGATCGCTTATTAAAGAAGACTTGAATCTTTAATCAGGGTGCCCTAATAGACTGAGTCGATTTGGGGTCATTTTGGAATTTCTCAAACCCTGGGGTCTAAAAAGCTTCGCCTTAGTCCAAAACTCATCCATGATTTTTTGCAAAATTTGCAAGTAACGTTTACATGAGTAAATTTGAACTTTTAGGTTTGTATGGGAAAATTGAATATTTTGTACTGAAAAATCAACATCATTTTTGTTTCGTCTGTGAAATCGAGCCAGCTGATGGTTTTTGTGCCAATTTATAAAATTCCTAAAGGAAATTTTCCTCTGAACCACTTTGTCGAAGACCGTAACTTCGTATCTTGTTAGGAAAAAAAGTTATTAGCTGTTTAACAGGGGTATATCTTTTCGCACTGATAAACAATAAATTCAATTGACATCCCTGCAGGATGCCTAGCGAGGTATTGCGTGACTACTTTCCATGCAACACTTCGCGAGGCTCAAGCAGTGATGTCTATTGAATTTACTGTTAATCAATGCGAAAAGACATACCCCTGTTAAACAGCTAATAACTTTTTTTCCTAAAAGAATACGAAGTTACGGTCTTCGACAAGTTATTCAGCGGAAAATTTCCTTTAGGAATTTTATAAATTGGCATAAAAACCATCAGCTGGCTCGGTTACACAGACGAAACAAAAATGATGTTGATTTTTCAGTACAAAATATTTAATTTTCCCATACAAACCTAAAAGTTCAAATTTACTCATGTAAACGTTACTTAAAAATTTAGCAAAAAATCATGGATGAGTTTTGGACCAAGGCGAAGCTTTTAAGACCCCAGGGTTTGAGAAATTCAAAAATGACCCCAAATCGACTCAGTCTAGTGCCCTAAGCTTTGACATAAATCATGCCAAATCTAAAGATAAAAGTTCCATTGACTTGTTTGGCCATATTAGTTTTCATTTCACAGTTTATAAGTGTCAAACAACAATAATTCTAAAAGTATGTCTATTCTACACTATATTCATTGCATACTTGAAGGCGCAAATTTTGGAAAACTTTTTCTTAAAAAATTGAGAGTTTACTATTGCTTTGAAAATATGGCATTAAGAAGTTCATAATATACTCTAACGATTGACATATTGGATAAAATATTTTTATAAAAAAAATTTCATGTGGGAAACATTTTAAAGTGATAAAAAACATCTTGAAGTCACATTTTGTTAGATTTTTCAAACAAAGTATAATAACTTAAAAACCAATTTTTTTTAAAGTTTTTGAGATAACAGGTTTGTTGTTTGGTTCTATTTGGCGAATTTTCTAGAACATTTGATCTATGTACGACATTCCAGTTTCGAGATATAGCTGAAGAATTAAGTATCCCCAGGGATCAAGTATCCTCATACTCCCCTATAGAACTGTGTCTAGAATCTCCTACGATCGAAGAAAGCAATAGATATGTATATGCTGAAAATTTTTCACCTGAATTTTAGACCGTATTTTATGGCTGGATTGAAAAGAAATCTGAATCAACTTCGCTCTTTTTGAATATATTTAAAATTATGATTAAGATGCCTTACAAACATTCAAATGGTTATCATGTTGTTTGGAGCGGTTTGTGATTTATTCGATAACGCAAATCCGAAACAATTGATATAGAGCCACCGATTTTACAGAAACCGGTTCCAGAAAGTCGATTTTTGGTAAAATTCTTGTTTTCAAGATAACGCCAGATTTCAACATTTAATGCAATTTTAATTTATAGGGTATCAAGTTGAAATTTCAGTTCTCGTGATTTTTTTAGATCCTCTCTTGAGATCCTATTGAGGGTCAAAAATCGAAACTCTGAGCGCTTTGAAGTCCGATTAAGCTGAAATTCAGTTTTTTGGGTCAATTTTCAGAACGTTTTCGAAACTCGATAATGAATTTTTTTTTCATACATCCATTCCCACCGTTATGCTGAGAGTCGATGAAGAAAGTTGGTTTGAATTTTTGTTACCTCAACACATGGCCAAGATATTAAAGTGCCCCACGTGAACTCATGACCCATGATCCCCTACTCTCCCTTATCATTATTTTGGTTAAGTTTATGTCCCTGTTCACTCGCATCATCCCAACTTCTATCAATTCTAAAGCAGAAGATATTTTTCTCTTTAACACAATCCAAACTTTTTCAACTATAATAAACAAAAACAATTCAATTTTTATTCGGGTTGTCTAAATGTTTTCTTTTTTAGTCTAATGTAAATGTAACCCAATTCAGAGAACTAAAACTCTGAGAACTTAAAGTTAAGTTATAGACCCCTAGCATTGCACATGTTGAATCCAATTCCAACCAGTCCCCCGCCAGACCATTGCAGAGTCATTGGAACCTCCAGTTGATCTTAAGTCATTCTACGAAAAAAGAAAGGAAAGAAACAAATGGCTGAACAACCCGAATCGCTCACACACATGGTAACAAGGTATAACCGTACAGCAAAATAGCAAAAATGCCTCTGTTGAACTACAGCACGCGTCACTCGTTCGAGCAGCAGGTTTTAAAAATAGAAAATCTCTGCTACCTTCCACAGCATCACCAATAACCAAAAGCATCATCAGCAACAGCCGCGCGATGTAGGAGAAAATGTTTTTTCTCGCTTTTCTCCCAGCGATTCTAATTATAATCTCGGAAAATTGTCTTCAGAGTCAGTATTCAGTAAATGTATGAAAAAAAAAATATTAACGTAATGTCTATTTTTTGAGTCGTCCATGCATCTACACATCCCAATCCAAAGGTTCTCCTCTCCACACAGCGAGCTCAGCAGAGCCCCGCATGTGACGATCGTCGTGACAGGACAGCGCAGCAGAAAACCCACTGCGAGCGAAGACGCCAGGCGGCCGGCACCCACACGTTGTCCTATTCACTGATCAGTCGCTGACTTTGAGCTGTGTCAGCAGGATGTGGGAGATCGTTTCTTTTTTCTCCGTTTTTTTCGGTTTTAAAATCAAATCTATTGCAGCAAGACGTGCTTGTGCGATGCTGGGGAGTTTGAATATGCGCACAGGGGGTGGTTTCTGGTTATTTTTCCCCTCTTAGAAAATTTTTATGACGATACTATCGACGAAACTATACATGCATTTCCCTGCGCTTCGTTTTACCATCGTGGTCCACAACAGGTGCACTTAGCAAATCATCCAAGACGGTAGAATGGAAAGAAAAAAAAAAATGGAAAAATTAATCTCATTTTAGATAACTAACTTGTTAGGGGGCTTAACTGACTCTGGCATTTTTTATCGAATTTTCATTACAGCTTCTAAATTTAAATCTGTTTCCATGTTAATATTTTAGGATTTAAGGAGCCAAATTCGTTTTGTATGTTTACAATTATTTGCTTATAGATCGTCACTTTTTGAAGAAAACAGGAAATACATAAGTAAGTATGAAAACGAAAAGAATTATAGACAAGGATCAAAAGCTTTTAGAAAAAGTTATATTTCGAACATGTCAATGTCTATCGCTGCTAGTACTGGGGTGCAGGGTGGTTTTCCTCGGGCCCGAAGAAAATCTATTAAATTCGCTCTAGCGGCCAGGTGGACCTCACATGACCAAAGGATATGCTCGATGTCGTGGTAACCTTGGCCACAGCCACACAAATTGCTGCCAGCAATATTTATACGATGGAGTACCGCGTTCAAGAAATAATGATTGGATATGAGATGGGAAAATATACGAATGAAATCTCGACTCAGACCCAATCTATTAAACCAGGGCTTAAGGCTTACCCTGGGTATAATCGAGTGGAGCCACATTTACAGTTTTTTGAACGTGAAAATGGAAATATTTATATTCGTCAAAAACTCGACTAAACTATACAAGGAAAATAAAAAGAAAGGTAAAATTTACCGAGAAGCGAAGTGATTTTTTCCATCCAGGTTTCTCGGTAAATTTTACCTTTTTTTCATTCACCTAACAAAAAGGTAAATTTTACCTTTTTCGCATTCACCTAGCAAAATAGTAGATAATACCGTTATTCAATTCTCTAATTTAATAGGTAAATGTTAGCTGGTTTGGTTGGTTTCTTCAATAAAAATAAAACAATTACAAAATTCGTTCAAAAATTAAATTTGAATAAATAGGGACTTAACCTAATAATTAATGTTGGAATGCATCACCGTAGTCTAACACAATTGTGTAATATATTCAATAGCTGCTTAAATCTAAGCTACTTCCCTACGTGCTGGAAAAAATCGAAAGTAATTCCTATTTTGAAACCGGGCAAAGATCCGACAAGTGCAAAAAGTTCCAGACCAATTAGTTTGTTGTCATCAATAAGTAAAGTTTTTGAAAAAGTCATTTTGTCTAGACTACAAATGCACATTGATCAAAACGACATCCTAATGAATGAGCAATTTGGTTTCCGTAAAGGACATTCTACATCACATCAGCTAGCTAGAGTAGTTAACATGATCTAACGTAATAAATCATTAAGTTACTCCACAGCGATGGCCTTTGTTGACGTGGAGAAAGCCTTCGACAACGTCTGGACGAACGGCTTAGTGCATAAACTAGTAAGGTATAACTTTCCTACATATATTGTTAAAATCACACTGAACTACTTAACTGATAGGAAATTCCAAGTACATCTTCAAGGCGCTAAATCAGACGAATATGAAATTCGTGCAGGTGTTCCCCAAGGGAGCATACTTGGGCCGGTTCTTTATTCAATATTTACATCAGATATACTGCCCCTGCTCGCATAACAGTCTCATATGAATTTTCGTCATTTTTCATCTAATCTGACAGTTCGTCAATTTGTACATTTTACTTCAATATAAAACAATAAAAAAGAGATTTGTTCTAGAAATTACGAAAAAAAATATCAACTAGTGACTGTCCCATATGAAATATACCCGCATAACAGTCCCATATGTGAAATACCACGGATGTAGTTACCGTTAAACGGGGTAACTTTGATCACCGGGGTAAATTTGACCAACAATAAACTTTTCCACATTATCATCAATAACTCAGTCTATAGTTTGAATTTTTGAAAACCGTTTTCTACGTTTGTAAGCCTATTAATTGAGTATCAAATAGGAAAAATTGGGTTTGTATTTGAAACTTTTTTCTGTTAGTAAAAAATCTAATTTCAAAATATTAAAATATCTATTTTTCCAAGGCTCGCAAACAAACAGCTCTCCTGATGATACCAAAAAGCATTTAGAAGCAAACGGGTTGTTTAATGTGAAAGAACAACTTTTTTTCTTTGTATATGAATATATATAGTGCTATTTGTATAGTTATTTAATGATATATTTTTTATATTAAAAAAATAAGGACAGTTTCCAAGAGTAAGCCCGTATTGAACAATTGGTAGGAACCCTATCAAATCGTTAACTTTGAAGAAAAAATGAAAATGGAAATAGTGGGAGGGCCTAGGGGAATGTGTGAAGGTAAAATTTCATTTGTATTTTAAAGCTAAAACTATTTAGCAATTATAATCATGTTTGCCCCTAAATGTAGGCAACATAATAGTTCTTTTTTCAATTATAAATATTTTTAAAATAAAACGTTAAAAATCAACCTAAAATTGATAAACTAGCATTTGTAAATATAATGAAGGTGTTTTGTATCCTTTATGAACAAGGAAACTTGTTAAAACCTTCAGCATAGAGACTGATCAATGTCACCCCAAAGCTTCAAATTCTGAACAGAGACGAAAACGATTTTTAAATCAAATTTAAAGAGGTCTAATAAATTTCTGCATCCATGTTTTACGTTCATAGGAGTCCAGTACTGGTTTTAAAAATATAAAACATGCCACATTCTATAGTAAACAGAAAAAATAATCGAAATATATTGAAAAAAGTGATCAATATTACCCCGGATTACGGTACCTTACTATGTTTCTTTCGGTAAAATGATCTTTTATTTATTGCTTTAAATCATTTAAACAAGATGCAACCATGCAACTCACTTGATGTTGAATTTTGCGCACTACACAGTAAATTTAACTACAGTTTTTGAAAGGCAGGCTAAGATAAAGGAAGGATGATCTTCCTGTGAAAAAAACTATCAGAAACAACTAAAAACCATGATAAGATTCATCTAACAATGTGGAATTCACGAACTATATTAAACCTCGGACTCTACTGGCCGAGCAATCTAACGGGTTTTACCTGCCGGTGGGAAGGACCAAATATTAAACCTCGGACTCTACTGGCCGAGCAATCTAACGGGTTTTACCTGCCGGTGGGAAGGACCAAATATTAAACCTCGGACTCTACTGGCCGAGCAATCTAACGGGTTTTACCTGCCGGTGGGAAGGACCAAATATTAAACCTCGGACTCTACTGGCCGAGCAATCTAACGGGTTTTACCTGCCGGTGGGAAGGACCAAATATTAAACCTCGGACTCTACTGGCCGAGCAATCTAACGGGTTTTACCTGCCGGTGGGAAGGACCAAATATTAAACCTCGGACTCTACTGGCCGAGCAATCTAACGGGTTTTACCTGCCGGTGGGAAGGACCAAATATTAAACCTCGGACTCTACTGGCCGAGCAATCTAACGGGTTTTACCTGCCGGTGGGAAGGACCAAATATTAAACCTCGGACTCTACTGGCCGAGCAATCTAACGGGTTTTACCTGCCGGTGGGAAGGACCAAATATTAAACCTCGGACTCTACTGGCCGAGCAATCTAACGGGTTTTACCTGCCGGTGGGAAGGACCAAATATTAAACCTCGGACTCTACTGGCCGAGCAATCTAACGGGTTTTACCTGCCGGTGGGAAGGACCAAATATTAAACCTCGGACTCTACTGGCCGAGCAATCTAACGGGTTTTACCTGCCGGTGGGAAGGACCAAATATTAAACCTCGGACTCTACTGCCCGAGCAATCTAACGGGTTTTACCTGCCGGTGGGAAGGACCAAATATTAAACCTCGGACTCTACTGGCCGAGCAATCTAACGGGTTTTACCTGCCGGTGGGAAGGACCAAATATTAAACCTCGGACTCTACTGGCCGAGCAATCTAACGGGTTTTACCTGCCGGTGGGAAGGACCAAATATTAAACCTCGGACTCTACTGGCCGAGCAATCTAACGGGTTTTACCTGCCGGTGGGAAGGACCAAATATTAAACCTCGGACTCTACTGGCCGAGCAATCTAACGGGTTTTACCTGCCGGTGGGAAGGACCAAATATTAAACCTCGGACTCTACTGGCCGAGCAATCTAACGGGTTTTACCTGCCGGTGGGAAGGACCAAATATTAAACCTCGGACTCTACTGGCCGAGCAATCTAACGGGTCCGGAGGTTTCCGCTGGGGTAAGTTTAAATTTCGGACCGTGATTGGAAAAGCACTATTTTACAAAAGAACTCCTTGATTTATTCGAACGAGCAAAAAACACGTGTGAATTTTCTTCTATCTGACGTACCAGTCGAAATTTTATTTAAAACTGTCCATGCCTGCTACGATCAAACCTCGTTGTCGGCAACATCCTCCGGGGCACCAGACGCTCTGGGTTGTAATACGATTATTTTTGTAACTGGTCTTACGTATGATGAAAACGCAGTTCGTACTGATACTGTTCGGACATTACCGTCGGTTCCTCGCATTACCTTATCGATGATACCTTTAGGCCAGCACCCGCGATGCATGTTTTCGTCGACAATCATTACAAGATCACCTACAGTGTATTCGTGCCGGTTACGGTTGTCTTGCCACTTGTGGCGTTTCAGCAGCTCAGGTCGGTACGAAGACACCCACTTGCGCCAAAACCTGTCAGCGTATATTTGAGCATGTTTGTACGCAGCTCGACAATTTAGGTCCCGTTCGTCGAAATCATGATCGTATTGCATATGATTGTTTCTACCAAGTAATATCATATTAGGTGTGATCGGTTCAGGATCTTGCGGATCTTCAGGAACATGTGTCAACGGCCTATTGTTAACAACGTTCATAACTTCACAAAGAGCTGTACGCAACACCAGGTCCGAGGGATGCCTATCCTTCAACATGGATCGAAGCGCTGTTTTTACAGAGCGGACAAGTCGCTCCCAACATCCACCAAAATGCGGCGCTCCGGGTGGGATGAACGCCCATTGTACTCCTCTCACACTCAGCGTATCCGCAATCTGTTGCAGATCCAACTCCTGCAGCAGCTTTTTCGTCTCACGGTCCGCTCCTACAAAGTTCGTTCCATTATCGGTTAGGATTTTTTGAGGAATTCCTCGAATCGACATGAAACATCTTATAGCCATCAAACAACTACTTGTATCCAACGAAGGTACCACTTCCAGATGTAAAGCTCGACTCGAGAGGCAGGTGAAAAGTGCGACCCAGCGCTTTTCTGTACGTCGCCCAACTTTCACAGTCAGTGGCCCAAAATAGTCGATGCCTGTATACGTAAACGGGAAAACGAAAGGTGTTGTCCGCTCAGGAGGAAGGTTACCCATTTGTGGTATTTTCGGGTTCGCCCGAAGCTCGCAGCATCTCAAACATGTACGGGCAAATTTTTTAACTTGAGATCTAACTTTTAGAATTCTGTGCCGTTGATTCAAGTTGTTAATAATCGTCTCAGTGCCTTGGTGCCCATTTGCAATATGATACATTTTTATTAACAGGTTCGTAAAATGATGATTGTCCGGAAGAATAACAGGATTATTCACTTCGAATGGCTGGCTGCTATCTTGAACTCGTCCTCGCATTCTGATAATGCCCTCATGAAGAAAAGGTGAGTATGCGAATAAACGGCTAGTTCGTTTGACGAAATCCTGCTTTTTGAGAAGAACCAGCTCTTCACCGAACGCTTCAGCTTGAACTTTTTGATACAACATCATTCTTGCTTGGTTGATATCATTCACGTCGATCGAAAATCTTTCAGGTTTTTCTGACTTGGGTAGCGCTAAATTTTTAAGCATTTTCAAGTAATATGCTGTACTTCTCGTTAGGCGATTAAAATCTGAGAAGCGTGTTATATCAGGAAGATCAAAACATTTTTGGGTGGATATTTGTAAACAAATTAGCAAATTATCCTCTACCTCTATATCAGCATTGAAATTAATTGCTTCTTCGTTAGTCAGTGTTAAGGTTTCTTGTTTTGGCCAGTGTTCCTGATCAAAACGCAAAAATTCCGGACCGTTCAGCCAAATATTCATATTACAGAACATCGAATTCTTGGTGCCAAAATCAGCAACGTTCAAGTTTGATGGAATCCATTTCCATAAATCGGAATTGTGCCCGTTCTCTTTTATCTTAGTGACTCGGGATCCTACGTATGCAGTTAACTTCTGTGTCGAGTTTAACCATCCTAAACAAATTCTAGAATCTGTCCAAAAATGAACTGATGTTATTTCTATTTTTAGCTCATCCTGAATAGTCTTCACCATCTGACTACCGGTTACACAGCTTTGTAGTTCAAGACGGGGAACAGTTTGAGCCTTCAGAGGAGCTACCTTTGATTTGGCGATGATTAAAGCTACGTGAGAAACGTTCCGGATTCTATGTACCATATATACAACACAAGCAAAAGCCTTGTCACTTGCATCACAAAATGCATGCAGCTCAACTGCACCAACGGATGACAATCGTGGAAAATAATATCTCGGAATTCTCACCTCGCCTATCTGACCTATTTGTTCTAACCATCCATTCCAATTTGTCATAAGACCATCTGGAATATCATCGTCCCAATCGATTTGCAGGCGCCATAAATCTTGGAAAAGGATCTTCAGATGAATGGTTATCGGACCAAGGACACCTAGAGGATCGAAAATACTCATCATGAACTTGAGCAGCTGTCGTTTAGTGATGACTTTTGAGGTTGGCAAGTTCGAGAACTTTAACGGGAACACAAATTCATCACTTCGGAGGTCCCACTTCAGACCGAGGACTCGACATTCTTTCTCATCAGCAGCTTTCAAAGAGGAATCGATGGACTTCATCACAGCTTCGGAGTTGGAAACGAACTTCACAAGTTTAAAACCACCTTGTCGATGTGCCTCGATGACGTTGTTTATCAATTGGATGGCCTCATCTTCGGTATCGCGACAATCAAAATAGTCGTCCACATAATGCTGACACAAAGCCGCCTCTCGCACTCCTGGTAGTGCTTCATCAAGTCTATTTGCATTAAAATTTTTAATGTACTGCGCTATACAAGGCGAAGATACAGCACCAAAAATCATCGCTTGCATGACGTACACATCAGGGGCCTTCTTGCGTTCCATTCCTCGCCAAAAGAACCTTTGCGAGTTCTGATCCTCAGGTCGAATGCGCACCTGATGAAACATTTCCTGAATATCAGCCATAAATGCAATCTTGTTTCTTCTGCCACGCATCAGGACCGCAATAAGTGGAGGAACCAAATCAGGACCTTTAAGAAGCAAGTCATTTAAAGAGAAACCGTTTGACTTTGCTTTTGCATCCATGACCAATCGGAACTTTTTAGCACTGCAAACGCTAAAGTGTGGCAAATACCAGGTGTTAGGTGTTTCGAGCAATTCAGGACCGGTCAGTTTACGCGCGTAGCCTTTTTGTAGATAGTCTTCGATTTTGTTGCAATATTGATCTGCAAATTCGGGATCTGCATCCATCTTTTTTTCCATCACTTTCAAACGACGCAACGCCTGTGGTTTGCTGTCAGGAAACGTGAAGTGATTGAACTTGTACAGCTGACCTACCTCATAACGATCGCCGATGCACTTGATGGTACGGTTCATAATATCTACTGCTCTCGTATCCTCTTCAGCCATTTTAGGTGACTGAGTTGTCATCCCAAAATTATCAACGGCGTACATAGTTTTTATTAAATCAGTCAACTCCATGTCTTCAATCGAACATAGTAAAACATGAGGAATCTCAATGCATTCTGCAACAGGTTGAATTTCTCCATGGACTGTCCAACCCAAATGACATCGAGTGAGCTGTAATCCTCGAATCGAATACTGGATGGTTTTCAGAGGAACAATTAAACCAGCATTATTTGAACCGATCAGCATACGAGGTGTTGCATTTTCGATTACTTTCAGCTTTTCTTCGTCTAACAGAGGATACAACTGACGAATCTGAGCTAAGTCGAAATTCATTTGCGAAAGTTTCATGTTCTTGATCGTCCTAACGTTATTCATCTTGTGCCAGACTGCCTGATCAGAAGGTCCAGATATTTGCAGAGAAATGATCATCGATGTGTCGTCTGTATGCGTAATTCCGTTGGTCCAACGGTACGAAATTGGAGAAACTGTACCCTGCAAATCCATTTCCTTAGCGATCGAAGAATCTAACATGGTCAGCGATGATCCTTCGTCGAAAAGTGCAAAACTTCTTCAGTTTTAGTTTTACTACGGATGCGCACCTTTCCTACTCGAAGTATTGTGTTACAACCCACAATCGTATTGCATGTTCCACCTACAGTTAGGACAGGTTGCTTCGAATCGCTACCAGGATGAACGAGCTGATGATGGTTTTTCTTGCATATCGAGCAGGTTTTGTTCGATTTACAATTCCGTCGCGAATGATCCACTTCAAGGCATAGATAGCACGCTTTACATCCTCTTACCGTCGATCTACGCTGCTCAATAGACATTTTCAAAAACTTCTCACATTGCTTCAAACCAGGGTGTTCTTCAGATGAGCATAGAGGACATTGAGATCGGCTATCAGTTGCAGTGTTGCTGACCTGGAACACAGGCGGTCTTACTCTTTGGACGGGTGCCTGACGACGACTAAGGAAGGTAGGATTGACACTGGCTAGTTGGTTGTCCAACTCATCCTCCAACCAACCAGAAAAAATGTCGAAAGTTATCATCTTATTTTCTCTCGTCAAACTGGCCTTGTGACGAATCCACATCTGCTTGCTAAATGTTGGCAGCTTTTCTGCTAGATGAGCAATTAATTCGGGATTCATCAAATACATTTCAGCGTTAACATTTTTCAGAGCCACAGCAGTACCAGTAACAGCGTTGAAAAATGTCCTAAATGATTCAATATTTCCCTCTCTAACTGTTTCCAGGTTTCTAAGCATGTCCAGCCTATTCGACACAATCCATTCTGTACGTCCAAAATTCGTTTTCAACAGTTTCATAATCTGGTTCACATTTTCAGCGGAGGTAAGGAGAGCCTCAACGCACTGTCGGGCCTTGCCGTGAAGCGCTTTATTCAGCCTTCTCAGGTTGTCTTGGCTAGATAAAGCAAATTCAATAGTGGATGTATTGAATTCGTTCTCGAATATGGGCCATTCCATCAAGTTTCCGTTAAACTGAGGCAAATCTCTTACAGCACGATACTGCAACGCTTTCAGTGCTTGCGTAACAACTTCGGTTTGTCCAGAGCCACGGTCAACGGGGGGAACAAAACGAGGTAGTGGGTTGGGTTGTTCATGACCGTCAGGAATGTCTTCAACCCAACTCCGGACACGACGATCAGGGCTACTATGAATGGAACTTCTCGAAACAGATTTCAGTTCGTTAATCTGAATCTCCCTTTCAATGCGCCTACGTTGAAACTCAGACTTTTTCTTTTCTAGTTGCATCTCTAAATCTTTCTGTATCTTTAGCTCCTCTAGTTTTTGTTGAGCTCTAATCTGATCTACTCTTAGAGATGCTTCTAACTCTTCCTGTTCTAATTGGTTTTCCAATTCTAGGGCTCTAATCTGACTAACAGTTTCACTAACGACTGATTTTCTGCTATTAATCGATCGTTTACTCCTACAGCTCATATTTCCGGTTTTGCTTCTAGCATTATCACCCGACTCGGAGTGCACTCTTGCATGTGCTGCGCCCACTTCAGACGGCCCAGGAATGGCAGCATCATGTGATAACGCAGGAACTTCTTTCACCGGAGTTCGATACATTGTACTTGCTTGTGGAATTTTGTAAACGAAATCGTCGAACTTCTTCGGGACTTTACCTGCCGTTGATCTTTCAGTTCGGCGTAGGTTAGGTTCCATATAAACTGGTGTTGAGTTTCGAAGGACCAAATATTAAACCTCGGACTCTACTGGCCGAGCAATCTAACGGGTTTTACCTGCCGGTGGGAAGGACCAAATATTAAACCTCGGACTCTACTGGCCGAGCAATCTAACGGGTTTTACCTGCCGGTGGGAAGGACCAAATATTAAACCTCGGACTCTACTGGCCGAGCAATCTAACGGGTTTTACCTGCCGGTGGGAAGGACCAAATATTAAACCTCGGACTCTACTGGCCGAGCAATCTAACGGGTTTTACCTGCCGGTGGGAAGGACCAAATATTAAACCTCGGACTCTACTGGCCGAGCAATCTAACGGGTTTTACCTGCCGGTGGGAAGGACCAAATATTAAACCTCGGACTCTACTGGCCGAGCAATCTAACGGGTTTTACCTGCCGGTGGGAAGGACCAAATATTAAACCTCGGACTCTACTGGCCGAGCAATCTAACGGGTTTTACCTGCCGGTGGGAAGGACCAAATATTAAACCTCGGACTCTACTGGCCGAGCAATCTAACGGGTTTTACCTGCCGGTGGGAAGGACCAAATATTAAACCTCGGACTCTACTGGCCGAGCAATCTAACGGGTTTTACCTGCCGGTGGGAAGGACCAAATATTAAACCTCGGACTCTACTGGCCGAGCAATCTAACGGGTTTTACCTGCCGGTGGGAAGGACCAAATATTAAACCTCGGACTCTACTGGCCGAGCAATCTAACGGGTTTTACCTGCCGGTGGGAAGGACCAAATATTAAACCTCGGACTCTACTGGCCGAGCAATCTAACGGGTTTTACCTGCCGGTGGGAAGGACCAAATATTAAACCTCGGACTCTACTGGCCGAGCAATCTAACGGGTTTTACCTGCCGGTGGGAAGGACCAAATATTAAACCTCGGACTCTACTGCCCGAGCAATCTAACGGGTTTTACCTGCCGGTGGGAAGGACCAAATATTAAACCTCGGACTCTACTGGCCGAGCAATCTAACGGGTTTTACCTGCCGGTGGGAAGGACCAAATATTAAACCTCGGACTCTACTGGCCGAGCAATCTAACGGGTTTTACCTGCCGGTGGGAAGGACCAAATATTAAACCTCGGACTCTACTGGCCGAGCAATCTAACGGGTTTTACCTGCCGGTGGGAAGGACCAAATATTAAACCTCGGACTCTACTGGCCGAGCAATCTAACGGGTTTTACCTGCCGGTGGGAAGGACCAAATATTAAACCTCGGACTCTACTGGCCGAGCAATCTAACGGGTTTTACCTGCCGGTGGGAAGGACCAAATATTAAACCTCGGACTCTACTGGCCGAGCAATCTAACGGGTCCGGAGGTTTCCGCTGGGGTAAGTTTAAATTTCGGACCGTGATTGGAAAAGCACTATTTTACAAAAGAACTCCTTGATTTATTCGAACGAGCAAAAAACACGTGTGAATTTTCTTCTATCTGACGTACCAGTCGAAATTTTATTTAAAACTGTCCATGCCTGCTACGATCAAACCTCGTTGTCGGCAACAAACTACATTTACAAGTTCAGAAATGATCAAATTTAAGTCTTATATAGAAGGTAGCTTGGTAAGCAAACCATACTCTGTATGGGACTGTTATGCGAGTAGATTTGAAAAAGATCTCGAATAAGCCCGCATAACAGTCCCATAACAAACAAAAATGGTGCTTCAGACCTTACCAGTTGCCAAATTTCGAAAAATTCAGGTCCTACGATTTATTATGACAACCTTGAACATATTCCATTAAACAATTTTTGTTTATGCTGACAGCTGTTGTCACAGTTTAAAAATGTATTCCAAAACAGAAAAAGCTGATTTTCTCGCTTGCTCGTTTTTGCATATGGGACTGTTATGAAAGTAGGGACAGTATACCACCTCTGCATAAAGGCCAACCATCCTTGTTTGCGGATGATACGGCTATCTCCGTAAAAGGTAGAAAAACTAATCAATTGGTTAAAAAGCTCCAAGATTGCCTCAATGTTTTTATGGAATATACAAATACATGGAAGATAAAACTGAATACAGTGAAAACACAAATTATCTTGTTCCCACTAAACCAATCATGGAAACATAAATCACAAACCCATGTAATTCTTGAAAATAATCAACTACCATGGTCTACTTCTGTGAAGTATCTAGGACTAACAATCGATTATAAACTTCTGTTTAGTAGTCATGTAGAAAACACTAGAACCAAATGTTTGATTATGCTAAATAGATTGTACCCTCTCATAAATAAGAAATCTAAACTCAATTTGAAAAACAAATTAGCCATATATAAACAAATTGTACTTCCAGTAATTGATTACTCAGCTCCTATCTGGGACACTTGCGCAAAAAGTATTTTAAAAAAGTTACAAACCATACAAAATAGGTTTCTAAAAATTATATTGAATCTTATAAAAAGTACTAGAACTACCACAGTTCACAGTTCAAAACTATCATTTAAAAACTTTCATGTTGAAAACAAAAATTAATATTACATAAAAAAAATCGAAGCTGAAATGTTACGACAACACATCTCTTGAAATGTAAAACAAATCCTTGTATTAAAATAACATAAATAAAGAAGATTTTAAGTAAGTAAGCATCACCGTGTTTATCAAAAAATATTGCCCGTGCTTCATTGCCAGGCAAATACTCCTGCTTCCTCACGGTCACCTTCTTCGCGTTCTTCGGAGCCACCATGGCCGCTGAATCCACCTGCATTGAGTTAACACATTCATGCCCTTCTCCTTCGAATAATCCGGTCAGTGTGGTATCTTGATATTAATCGTCTTTGCGCTCCCACCATACAGACAATATATTGTCGTTACAGGGAAAAACTGTAAAATCAGTTGAGCGACAATGGATTTTTCTCGGAGTAGATAAGTTAAACCTAACGTCGGAAGTAGTGCGCTGGATGGCGGGTCACCGTACGATTCCAGCGCACTACTTCCGACGTTAGGTTTAACGTACCTACTCCGAAAAAAATCCATTGTCGCACAACTGATTTTACAGCGCTGGACTGGCGACACAATATGAGGGCCCAACTCAACCGACGATGTTTAGCAATCGATAGCACAACTGACCTTTTTAGAGTGTAGCAAGCAATCAAGTCAGTTGTGCGGCAGTCTGGATTTGGATCTTAATAAGGTCTAGAACAGGGACTCCACATTGGCGATCCTGCCAGGAGTTTCAGCCCATGGCAACCGATAGTAAGCCGGGTATTAGCCCATGGCCATCGGTAAAGGATGAATAGCCGGGTTTCAGCCCATGGCAACCGATAGTAAGCCGGGTATTAGCCCATGGCCATCGGTAAAAGAATAAAAGCCGGGTTTCAGCCCATGGCAACCGATAGTTAGCCGGGTTTTGCCCATGGCCGTTGGTATAATGTTAAGAGCCGGGTTCAGCTCATGGCAATATAAAAATAATATGATAATGTAATATGAAGCAATTATTGAGAACGGGGAGAATGTGGTATCTTGATATTAATCGTCTTTGCGCTCCCACCATACAGACAATATATGAGAGCCCAGCTCAACCGACGATGTTTAGCAATCGATAGCACAACTGACCTTTTTAGAGTGTAGCAAGCAATCAAGTCAGTTGTGCGGCAGTCTGGATTTGGATCTTAATAAGGTCTAGAACAGGGACTCCACAGTCAGGTTCGGCTTTTCCGGAATGATATCTGGGGGATGTTCCGGAATGACGTGAAAAACACTTGGAAGCTCTCTGGGCTAATCTAAAACAACAATCATAATCATAAACAAAAGCAAAGTTGTATGAGGGAACCAGCACAACTAAATGATATCTATAAGAAAATATTTACCGTTCTTTTCCGATCCCACATATTGGGCACGAAGCAAAATTTGTTCCTGAATGACAAAACCGCTTAACCTCAATAAACGGGTTCGGCAAATAGTTACCTTTTTTTCAAAATGAATTGTACCGTTTTGTTTAGCTCAATTCAGCTCAACTTCAGCTCGTTACGGAGGTAAGTTTTACCTTTTTTAAATTTCTCGGTAAATTGTTCCTTTTTTCAGCAGGATTCAGGTAAACTTTACCACGCTGTGAGGTGAGGTTCACCTCGAAGAGGTAGAAGTTACCTTTTTGGCTTTTACGAGCGTTCACCGTGCTATCTCGGTAAATTTTACCTTTTCATTATTTTCCGTGTACATTTCATGGTACACTTTCATACTTTGAGATGAAGATGGTGCTGTAAGTACCTTTTTTGTACACGGAAAATAAAAAAAAGGTAAAATTTAACGAGATAACATGCTGAACACTCCGTGAAAGCCAAAAAGGTACCTACCTCTTCGAGGTAAACTCACCTCACAGCGAGGTAAAGTAGACCTGAATCGAGCTGAAAAAGGTACAATTCATCTAGAAAAAGGTGAATTCAAAAAAGGTAAAACTTACCTCGTAGAGAGGTGTAGTTGACCTGGATTGAGCTAAACAAAACGGAGCAATTCATCTAAAAATAAGCTAACTATTTTTGCTAAACCTGTCTGTTGAGTTAAAGTTGTTGTGTCCCTTGAAACAAGTTTTGCTTCGTGCCCAATATGTTTAAATCGCGAAAGAACGGTATATGTTTTCTTATAGATTTCATTTATTTATGCTGGTCGGCATAAAACTGTGCTTTTGTTACAGGTAAGCCCAGAGAGCTTCCAAGTCATTCCCTAACATACCCCAGATATCATTCTGGAAAAGCCGGACCTGACCGGATTAATCGAAGGAGAACAGGAATGTGTTAACGCAATGCAGGCGGATTCAGCGGCCATGTTGGCTTGGAAGAACGCGAAGAACGTTAATTAAAAATCAAATCTTAAATAAATTTAAATCTCTGTTTTTTTATTATCATTTTGTGACAAATCCAAAACAAAACCTTTTTAGTAAGTGAATGAGAAACCTGTTACCTGTGGCCAGTGAATCCAAAAAAGGTTAAATTCACCATTTTGTTAGGGAATGGAATCAAGGTAAAATTCACCTTTTTGCGAGATTAATGAAAAAAAGATAAAATTTACCAAGAAAAATGGGGAAAAAATCACCTCTGCTTCTCGGTAAATTTTACCTTTTTTTAATTTTACGTGTAGTTTGGCTCAAAAGGCTTTTCGACCACATCGTCTGAATCCACTCCAACAAAACTTTTTTCTCGAATGTTTTGATTTTTTATTGTTCAATTTGCGAAACATTTTCTGTGCGCGGTTACTGTAAACATTTTTCGATAGAAATGACTTCAAAGGTTTTATTGAATCAAATTTCATCATTCTCCGCCCGGCACGTTTATGTAGTAAACTTCGGTAAGTCAATTTGAAATGTTCTAAGTTAATCTCGTTAATTACCTAAAGCATGCGGACAACTTCTACATCGCAACTGGATTCCTTTTTCGAAGTTCTAAAGAATGAAAACGTTTTTTTAATCCGATTATCCATCTTTTAACCACTAGTGCCGTCGTTATCGTTCTCAACGAAGTCTCCAACCGACAAACCGGTCAGCCCACGGATGGAAGAATTCCAAAAGAAGTTACGCGAAAAGACCCCGATCGGAAAGCTAGATGAAATTGTCGGAAAGCATCCGTATCAGGAAAAGGAACCGTTAAAGGCGTGGCCGAACAATACCAATCCCAACACCGGAGAGATCGGTGGCCCACGGGGACCGGAACCCACGCGCTATGGCGACTGGGAACGCAAAGGACGGGTAACGGATTTTTAGTGTGGGAAAAACCCCTTATTGTAGTATATTACATTAGATTTTAAATTATTCTAGCTTTAGCAAAGATCAGAGTTTAATTATATTGTAAGGAAGGTCTGCTTAACTGACAATTCCAAACTCAAACCAATGATCAGATAAAATGGTTTTAACCAATAAAATTCACTTTATGGTGTAGTGATGTTGTTTTCCATGTGAAGAACGTTTTTGAAAGAATTTCATAGTTGGAAAAACATGCCGTTCTATGCTTAAAGTTTATTTGTTGGTATTTAAAACTGTGAAGATTTTTGTATTCTATGTTATGTTCTAATATTAATTAAGTTATACAGAAACGAGCTACTGCTCCAGATGACTAATTGTTCTTAAATTCTATCAATTGATTCCGAAGCATCATAAATTATACAAAATGTGGATTTCAAAAGGCTAATAGCTATCACTGTTTAGTTCCTTAATTTACCTATACAAGCCGTAGCGTTCCGTCAAAAGGACGTTATTCTGGAGGTTGATCTTCGAAACGTGGCTTCTTCTCTTCCCAGTTTTCCGCTGAAGAAGTTTTGACAGTTGATTCCGGTGCTGGTTTGGTGGATTGAGGTTCGGATGGAGGCTCATGCAGATCCTGTACATCGCTTGCTGGAGATGTGCACGCCTCAAGTACAGTGGAGGTCAAAGCCCTTGGTGGTTCTGATTCATCTCTGTCGTCGTTAGGTTTTTCTGTGATGCTTTGCTGGTTGGTTACGGAAACGTTTCTAATTAATATGTCTTCCAATCGGTTTAGCATTGATGAATCATATGATGGTAAATTGATGTCAACTTTTATATTGGTCGGTGCAGGTGCAATCGATTGGGTTGTTTCTGACGGGAGTTCGCCGATTCTGCGCGTAGAAAGCAATGCTGTTGTACATTTGGCTGTTGATAGCATATATGCAGGGATGTTTGTTATAAACAGGTAAACGACCAGTATTATAAGGCATATGCCAATCCAGCTGCTTTGACTGAGCATCTGTGTTGTTTTCTCGATTACAACTTCAAAATATTCCATTTGAAGGCTGCCAATCATTTGAACAACCACCTGAGAAAAAGTTAAGCACATGTTCATTAACTAGTTAAGTAATTGCAAACAAATTGATAAAAAAAAAGATTAAATTTCAAACAAAAGAAAAAACGTAACGCTCTTTACAAACGGTGTACAATTTACCTGTGCTGGATTGCATTGGCCGATGTGAAGGTTGTGCGTATCAAGTAAATGTCGATAGCATTTTCGTTCGTTGCTTTCAGAGAACATATTCAGCGGGTTCAAGTAATCAAGCCAACCGGAGTTGTTTTCCTTGCAGGGATTTCGTATTTTATTAAAGCTGACACGAGCTAGGGCTTCCGCCTCTAGTTTTCGATTACAGTCTTCGTAGGACATACTGTAACTGATTCCTGCTAAGAGAAGCAATAATAAAAACCATCGGTTGATTTGCATCATGCGAGACAGCAACGTTATCAGCAAGTATCCTACGATGATATACAAAACAGGCGTCGCAAATTGGAGGAAGAAAATGCTGTTTCCTAATCCTCTAAAAAAATCCTTTAGGTTGAAAGCAATCAACTGATACCTTTCGTAGAAGGTCATTTTGCCAGACTGTTCGACTATGCTTGCAATTACAGCATCGATATCTCCAATACTTTGCGCGGTCTTCAGTTGTGTCAGCTGCCCGTTGGTTATCTTCAGTTGAATTTTACGAACCAGATAATCGGAATCTACTTCTTTTTCCAGAAGATTTTCATCAAAAAGTCTGGTGACAAACTTTCGGTAAGAATGCATCGTTCGCTGATCTGGAGAAAGGCAAACGGGAGCCGGTGGACATTGACATGGTTTCGTTACCTTTTCACACTCGACTTTGGGCGGCTCGGGATCACGCCGTTTTTGACTTCTCCAAATGTCAGGTTTTACCCATGACGGATTGATAAAATCATCGTCTGGATCCCGAAAGACTTTTTCAGCGACCGACGATTTACTAAGCAAGATAACCAATATCGAAAGGCAAGCCAAAATTTTCACACCTAAAGTAAAAATTGTAATTGTATACCTATTCGTTTTTCGAAAAAGTAAATTATTAAATAAACGTAATCGGTTCATACCTTTCATTTTCCAGAATATCTTTTAACAGAAGAACTTTTTAAATTGGTTTATTTTTGCTTTTCTAGAGAAGTTGTTCGTTACTCACCAAAGTAAATAATAATTTAAGTAAAATAATTATTAATTTTTCATTGTTTACATTAGCGCGAAAACCCGCGGTGCACTTTGTAGCCTGGGTTGCCAAGTGCCCTGATTTGTCAGTAAAACTCAGACTTTTTATGCGACCCTTTGTCCATATCATGATGAGTATGGTGATTGGTGGTCTCAGATTGGGAAAAAGTACTCGCTATAATGCGTGATTTTTTTTTTTTTGTCAAATGTGTAAAATGATTTATCAGTAGCTATAACTACACGGAAAAATTGAGTTATTCTTTAAATGCATTGCAGTTACACACTCAGCATAACTAATCGGTTGTTGTTCATAATTTCAAGCGTGAGTTTTCAAAAGGACGTATGTCGCAAAAGTAAACAAATTGAGTTACTGTTTGCACGGTATAGTAAATTTTATTTTCTTCTGTATGAATTAACTGTTTGTACAAAAAAAAAATAATATGCCGTTAGCTAAAAAAATATACAAACGACCTATGTCATCTTTTCTCAGTGTTTTCGAAATTCTTCTTTACACCTCTTTTTGGTAAAACGACGCATCTGTCAAAACAAATAATATCGCACACACAGCAGATAGGATCGCAGCAAACCGTCGTATGCGTCAAATCAGATACGTCGGTTTTTTTCACATCATTGCAGATGCGTCAGTTTTAAAATAATTATTATTTTAAAACTGACGCATCTGCAATGATGTGAAAAAACCGACGTATCTGATTTGACGCATAATGAAAACAATTTGTCCAAGCGACGAATCATAAAGGGTGTATGTAAATATTAAACTGTCACAACGACGAATCATTATGGCGTATGTGAAAAAAAACTCAACAATACGGTGTAAAATATTTTTTTTGACAAATTCACTAGGAAACAGCAAAAAATCCAGTATGCTCAAACCTATAATTAAAACATTATTGTTTTTCCTGCAGCTGCCATGATAAAACTTGATTCTAGATCAAACAGCTTTAAATAGCATTTATTTATATTAACATAATTTTGTCCCTCCTTTTTCTCAGATTTTGTCTGATGTTACATACGTCCTTTTGAAAACTCACGCTTGATTTGCATATCCCCAATTCAATTCTGAGTAGTTTTTAGTTGCCAGTATACAGGTTTGAACTTAATCTCGATTATTCAGCTCTGTATAAAAAGTTTACTGTTGTTGGAATTTTATTTGAAGGGATGTCGAAGCGAAAAAAAGAAAAATCATTTGAGCTTTCTGATGATGATGGAGTAACACCCGAATAGCAAAGACCATAATATTTATCATAACACAACATTGATATTCATTTTAATTATAAACTGCAGTCAAACATATTTTTGATTTTTGCGGTTAATTCGATGTAAAATCATCATCATCTGTCGCTTCTCGTCATTTGGGCTTTGGAAATTGGTGAGTTGATGTTAAAATTTGATTGTTTTTTTTTTTTATTTCAGATTGGGTTTAGTAGAAGAAAAATCACCCGCTATCCGATAATGTGCATCAGGAAACATCGAAAAAGGCAAATCCCGCTCTGCATGGGCCGCCAGGCGCCGGACGGCTGGTTAATTGAGTAAGAATGAAGAATTCAATTCTGAAGAACAATAATCATTATTATAACTATGTTACATTTTTAGTGGCTGGAGCAGTCTCCGCGTCCGAGAAGAAGGATATGTCACAGCAACCAGAACCATTCCCGATTCGATTACGCCGAAGAAAGTGGAAAGGTCACAGCAGAAAACGGCATCCGAATCCGGCAACAGCAAAAGTTAATAACATAGGAAAAGGTATGTCAAACAACATTAATTTATTACTATTTTCCCTATCTGATTTTTTTTAACTGCAGCACAGACGGTTCTTAAGATAAAGGAACAGGAAGGCAAAGCGCAGGTACAGGACTAATACTGCAGAAACAGCTGGGGAACGAGCTGAACCAAGAGATGTTGGATCTGACTTTAAATATTCTTAGTGTCAATCCGGCCATCGTCCCAGTTGAATCTTCGATCGGTGTGCATCGAAAAGTTCTGCCATTCTACCGGCTTGAGGGAGCAACCGTCTCGGTCTGGCCAGTTCATCGGAACTGTTTGAAAAGGTATCTCAAAAATATTTCATGAATAATGTTTGTTCCTAATCAGACAAAATTTATAATTTCTATTCGACAAAGTTTTACCCAAGATTTTCGATTAAATAAAAATCTTAGTTTCCCAGTATAATTAATTGTTACAATACAAATTGATTCTATTCTGCTATTGCAAAAGGTTGAAAAATAAATTCTTTTTCAGATTCTGAGTTCCTTCCCGGCCTTAAGGTAACAGATATGTGAATCGATACGGAAAGTCATGGAAACTTCAAGTTGAGCCATATAAGGTTTAAGTTTCTGCCGAAAAAAAATATTGAAAAAAAAAACAATATTTCGATACCACGATGGTTGGTCTTATATTTTATGATCAATAATAAAGATTTTATTGCTACGCAAAATAAATTTTTATGATTTTTTTTGAGAAATTTCATTAACTTTTACTTTTCTGAAGAAAAATTGAAAATGCATGGGCATCCCCATGTCAAAATATACAGATTTGACTAACCGGCCGAAAGCTCGCAAATGTATAAAAGCTCTATAAGGGTAGGTATACGGACGATAGTATTGACGAAAAATTGGCCTCAGCCATAACCTCAAATTTTGATTTGCTGGCGGCCTCACCACCCGAATAGCCAAGACCGCGGTATTACAGTAAATAAACAATAATTTTTATCATAACAGTGAATAACAATGTAAGATCAAAATCTTATGTTTTTGGTAAAAATTGTATATGATGATGAAATTATCATGAATATTACAGTTATCGTGAAAACCACTGTAAAAATATATTCTTTCACTGTATGTTTTGCCTATTAGTTGGATTTCAAAATGAGCGTGTAGCATTTGCTGTCAAAACGAAAATTTTCATCGCAGGTTTGGTGCGCGTGGTAGGTACGCGATGGTGTTAGAAAAATGTTTTGCTAAAAAAATTTCCCAAGAGATGTAATTCACTTCAAAAAATGGTAAGTTTTAGCGATCTCAAGGATTTAGCTGTATCAAACTTATGTTTTATTTGATTTCAGGAAAAGCAGACGATATTGAAGCAGATCAGTCCACGGAGAATCGCGCTAGAGGCAGACCCGGATGTCTGCCGAAAAATGAAGCCGTGACGCTGGATTTCGGAATGTTCAACCTGAGCTGGAAGACATAGAACTTGCAAAAAAACACTGAATCTCAAAGAAATTTTCATGTAAATTATTAAGTGTTTTGTGATTCGTGAATAAATATATTGACATATATGAAACTGTTTGTTTTTTAATTTCCATGATTAAGCAATGCACGATAACCTGAAGCAAAAAAAAAAAAATGAAAATCCATGAAAAAACCGTGAAAATTAATGATCATCGTCAAAACAATGAAAGTAAAATGAATATTACGATTCCCTTGTAAAAAACTGGAAGCTGAAATAACCATAAATAATATCGTTTTGTGTTCCGAAATGTATGGAAAAAAGTTTATTTTTTCATTGTTAAGTTGCTTAACAACCCCCTTTTTTCATGGTTAATTTCGCCAAAACCATAAATTTCAACGTCGAAAAAGATTAACTTCACAGTAAATTCAAGGTTTCATGCACCATCATATTCATAGTGTCAACCATATAATCCATGGCAGTGTGAAAATGATCTTCATGGTTTTTTCACAATGTTTTTCTCAGAGTGCCTCCAGTAGGGTGGGTGCATACTGAGGAAAAGTAGGCAAGGGGTACTAAAAGTTTCTCATTGGTGGGGGGTGGAGACGGTGCGCTTTTTGACAGCGAATTGTTCGCCTACCATGCCTACGATTACGATTGCCTGTCACAAGGGTCACAAGATGGACGATTCCGTGCATTGGTATAAGAACACACCTAGCTTTACCCGCCTTGGTTTTTCTATTCGGGCAGTGATGCTAGGTGCGTTACTAAAATCAGTATTTGCTTGTTTCAAACTTATTATAATATTTCTGAATTGATTAATTTTTTTAACTATCAACAGCTAAACGTTTGAGTTCAATACGAGGCGTCCATAAATAGATGAAGATAAGCTATCTTTTGCTAATGAATGTTCAAGGTTCGCCTGCATGCTCTGACTATTTTAAACAAATCCACATAATTCGCTTCTTCGCTAAAGTGTGCGATACAGTAAGTTGTTCTTTCGTTCAGATAAATGATGCGTTTTATTTCACATTCGAATATAAATCTACGGGAAAGTTGCAAATTCTCAGTACTCATGAAAAGGTTTTTCAATAACAATGCTCTTAATTGCATAATCATCGTTTTCCAAATATCAATGCACTTGGCAGCCCTGAACACCCAAAAAAATCAAAACACGAACATCTGTGTATCACTTTTCCACAGAGCGAATTTGTCGATTTTAGTACCGGAAAAACGCGTTTATCGTGCGCCCTTTTCAAAAATCGATTCTGTTCTCCCATGGTTTGAGGTTAGGGCTGAGGCCTTCTGTTAAAGTGGTGTTCGTGTAGAACTGTCAATATATCATAATAGACACACGCTAACTTTTGGCTACCCCTTAAAGGCGTAAAATTGACCCGTTATTGAGAACCTCCACTATCTGTCAAATGAAGGGTCATTTTAACGGATCAATATTACCCCTTATTTCGAAAAGCTCGAGTCCGCTTCAAAGGGGTAGTTCTAGATGTAACATTGAAAGCGTTATTATTTATTCGGTGAATTGTGATTGATGCGAAAGATTGTAAGTATTTTATGATGTATTTATTTTGTTCCTTTTGCTCGATTTTAATTATTCATGTTATTTTTTCAGAACTGCACAGTTCCGGATGAGGGCGGTGAAAAATTTTAAGCCGATGGACGAAACCGGAACCGCAGTGGATTAACACAATGGTAAAAAAAAATGGTGGATAAATTTTGCTATTGTCATATTTCAATAAACCAAATCAAAAATGATATTTTGTTGTCGTTAATTTCCCAGCAAACATATTTCCCATAAGCAGCTCCTGAAATTTCCACCATATGAAAGCGTCTCAAATAAGGGGTAATTTTCATCCGGTATGAGCGTTTGGAATAAGGGGTAATTTTGACCCGCTACAAGCGTTATGAAGCTGAGTACCCCTTAAGGGGTACAGCGACTGTATCCTTAAAAAGGAGTTCTCCCAGTCTTATTGAATAACGGGTCAAAAGTATTCGTTAAGGGGTAGCCAAAAGTTAGCGTGCACGCTCTGAATAAAACGCCTAAACATAAAAGTGCGTGGAGACACTTTTCTTGAAACTGTATGAAATTTTATACAGAATAGAGTAACTTTGTTTACCGTGTACATACGCGTGTGATTTATAACGTACACGGAAAATAAAAAAAAGGTAAAATTTACCTTTTTGCGAGGTGATTTTTTTCCACCCCTCTTTCGAGGTAAATTTTTCCTTTTTTTCATTCACCTAGCAAAAAGGTAAATTTTACCTTTTTTCAATTTACCTAGCAAAAAGGTAAATTTTACCTTTTTCGCATTCACCTAGCAAAATAGTAAATAATTCCGTTTTCCCATTTACTGATTTAAAAGGTAAATGCTGGTTGGTTTGATTGTTTTCTTCAATAAGAATTAAAAAAATACAAAATTCTTTCAAAAATGATATTTAATGGAGATAAATCGGGACTGGTAATTCGGCTTCGCGTTCTTCTGAGCCGCTATGGCCGCTGAATCCACCTGCGTTGCGTACATTGGCCTCCTCCGTTCGACTAATCCGGTCAGGTTCGGCTTTTCCGGCTGGAGGATGACGTGGAATAAACCTCAAAGCTCTATGGGCCGATCTGAAACAAAATCAATAGTATTATGACGAGAACCAGCACAACTAAATGATATTTAAGAACACTTACCATTCTATTCCGATTTTCACATATTAGGCACAAAGCAAAACTTGTTCCTAGAATGACAAAACAGCTTGACCTCAATGAACGGGTTCGGCGAATAGTTACTTTTTTTTTAGAAGAATTGTACCGTTTTTTTTAGCTCAATCCAGGTCAATTACACCTCGTTACGAGGTAAGTTTTACCTTATTTGGATTTACCTTTTTTTCTAGGTGAATTATACATTTTTATCGAGCTCAATTCAGGTGAACTTCACCTCGCTACGAGGTAAGATTTACCTTTTTTGGATTCACCTTTTTTCTCGGTGAATTGTACCTTTTTTCCAACCTCGATTCAGGTAAATTTTACCTCACTGTGAGGTGAGTTTCACCTCGAAGAGGTAGAAGTTACCTTTTTGGCTTTCACGAGCGTTCACCTTTGCTAACTCGGTAAATTTTACCTTTTTATTATTTTCCGTGTATTTTTTTCACCTGGAGGCAAACTAGAGGCAACCTAGGTTCGCTCTAACTGCTGTCATCGTGCTCATTTATTGCTCGAGAGGCAACCTAGGTTCGCTCGAAAAAGGGACGGAGTCGCCCTGAGAAAAAAGTCAGTTTTGCGAGAAGTTCACCAATACTCTCAACGTTGTTGTCAAAACATTAAACAGCTGTTTTTGGCTGAAAACAAAACAGTTGAAATAATGAACGGGCAAATGATTATTGCAGCGATTTTGAACCTCTCAGCCAAGCAAAATCGTACTATCTGCAGTCCAGTGCAATCCGGACACGAAAAACGGCAATCCGGATGTGAAGAACCGAATGAAGGAATCCAGAAGGGAGGACAAAATGACAGCTGCATGTAAACATTGCACTCGTTCTCACGCACACCTACGTATGGAATAACTCGAAACCCGAAACTTGCTTTTTTATTCTGACGGTTCCAGAGCCAAATCCGGAATCAAAAAAAAATACGCCATTAGTAAAACCAAAAACATGTGTTTTTCCGCAGAGTGTACTTGTGCTGTCAATTGGAACTGTCAAAAAATTGCAACTCGACTGGCTGGCTGCCTTGGCTTGTGGGGCTGTGTTAGTGCCGTCGCGCACCTCATCATCGGACACTCGCCAGACATTGAGTTTCTTCGCACGTAGCACGTGAAATGAAAGTTGAATATTACTTTTCAACTAAAACCGTACTTTGAAAACCGAAAATCACGGCTGTCTACCGGAAAAATTAATCTTAAATTGAACTCTACGCTATAGTGTGAAAACTTGGTAATACTAACGAGTGCTGTGTGTGAGAAAACGTTCTCAAAAATTGGGTTCATAGGGAAACAAAAAAATCGTGCATTGCGAAAAAAAGTAGGGTAAAGTTATAAGAAAATCATTGCCGAAAGGAATTCATGCATTGAAACAGGAAGTTCCCCGTGGAAGACAATTTTATAACGCCGCAGTATTGTCGTGCTGGCCGTGACAAGTAAGAAAACCAGAATCGATTGGAGATTGATAATCCGCAAGACTGACCCGTTTCCTATAGTACCCGAATGGTGAACCTGGCCTTCATACCACCATCTCGGCAATTGTCAACGTAGCAAGAAAAAAAACAAGACATTTCGCGTTGAAGAAGCTCAACTTGGAAAATTTCCAAAACGTAGAGTAGCCGATTCAGATTCTGACGGAGCGAGCCCGTTGTCGAAGGTAAGTGGTTTACTCGTGTACCTACCCGCAAAAAATGGGGTTATTCGTTTATCAGTGGGACATGGAAATTGCATAAGAGAACTGATCGCAGTAAGACACCTACTCTTTTCTAGTGGTTGTCGCTGCGCTGTGCACAAATCGTGGTGGTTCTCCTCTAACGAAAGGGAAGGTAAAACTAGTTTTTTTACGGTTCTCCTTCTCCCGGCCATCAATGGTAATTAGATTCAGCCAAACAGAAAACCACTCGCTCGCACATGATAGCATCTCTTTTTTTTCGTTACGCCGCACCATCGCTGCACCGCTGATAATGTTGGCTGCGTGTCTGGTTGCTGCGATTAAAATTCCATTTAGCTGCTCCACACACCACTCTGCCTAGCGCATAGCTCAGCACAACTTACTTTACTTAGTTGCTGGTTAGGGGTTTGAATCTGACACAAATGACCTAAATTCTGCCGAGTGTATAAAAATAAGGAGTTAAGTTAAAATTAATTGTTTTTAGAAATTAAAGTTAAATTTTCCATATATCCTTGAAACTTCCTGCTCCAGACTGTAAAGTCATTCACCTCAAGAAAAAAAAACAAGCATACATGATCACCAATGCGACCTTGTCAATACCGTCATGGTCACGTCACCACATAAGAAAGTATGTATGTGCATGCGATAGAGATCGGACGTAGGATACAGAAGCGATTGCATTGAGACTGCTAAAAATTAGTTCAACCTATATCAATGCAAAATAAAGCTACCCTGGCTTATTCCTCTCGTGAACACCGAAAGTGGAAAATGTTTTCGCGCAACTTCGCTTGGCTCAGAGCGAAAAACTTGAATCGCTCAGAACAAAGAGTGATCGCCTTTTCAGATTGCTGACGTACCGCTAGGGACCAAAACCTGAATTCAACAAACAATTACAAAATGTTCTGCACTGTGTTTCTGCGTGTATGATACAATTGGACACTAACGTACAGCGACGGGAGAACGTTTAAGTCCACCAATCTTCAAAATTTAATCAAGCTCCAATACCCACTCAGAGGCCACTCTACACAGTAAGCTTGAATCGACGAACTCTGTAAATTATTTAACGAATGTTCTGCATGCGAAGTTCGTTATTCATTTCGGCAATTATTTATCATGACGGGCGGACCTTATACGGAACCAAATTACCGAAATACTGGTAATATTTACCGAACGCAAAAGTTCTTGGAATTTGTATTTCCAAATGTTCGGTAATTGTGTGAGGGGTGTGTTTTGGTGTGGTTTTGTATTCGGGTTACGTTCGAGTTAAGAACTATTTAACAAACATTATTTCCTACCACATACCATGCCGATCTAGTATAATTAAATTTTCATGAATGATTGATGAAATAGCAATGCATACAAGCGAGATTTCTAGTATAATCTGGCACTTACGGATCATATCCGAAACATAAATATTGATTTCATCACTCAATTTTGAAAGTCTGCAAAATCTGGGCACTCTGAGCAGAAATCAGAGCAAAATCTGTGTCCGATCAATATATGGACTGTTTTTTTACAAACAAATCTGGGCACCTGACAACCCAGGGTACTAATGAATGAACGAAACAGACGTGAAAATAAGTACATACTGTGGGAAAATTTACGTGAACAACAGGATTACACGACCAAGTCAGACAGTTTGAGATATTTGTTAGATGAGAACAAATATCCAAATTCTCAGTTTGCCAAAATACCTCGATTTGGAACACCATGTAATCAACTTCGGGCACTAAGGGTATCCAGTAACCAAGCCTTCGTTCGATCATACCGTTCACACGCCCATACAACATGATCGATGTCCTGGAAGCCATCCCCATAAACGCAAACTTTGGTTGTAGCGAGATTAATACGAAACGAATTCTCGGGCAGATATAGCAATTTTTTTTTAATTATCTGTGTAGTTCAAAATATCGATCACGATGATATTTTTTTATCAAATTTTCTGCCTAAGATAGGCCAACTATCACACTATTATATCAAAAAATTTAAGCATTCTAAAGTGTGTGTGGCCTGCGATACAGTAATTCTACTAAAATCGGACTTTTTGGATTCTTACCATTCAAACTCCAATATCTCAGAAGCTACGCTACACTTTTTATTGAAATTTTGCAGAGTGATTGTTGAAATATAAAGTTAGCATGTCTGAAATTTTTGAAAAGTTCTATCGATGGGATCAAAAGTTACGCGAGTTATAATATTTTCGGCATGAACCTAAAAATGCGATTTCTATAAAATTTTGGACGATTCATGAGAACAATCCCCCTTATAATGCGCCGCGCGTGAGGTGACGATAGTCGAGTCACCCTAGTCACCCGATTCCAGTAGTCGCTTCAGGTGAGAAATGTCTTTTAGAATGAACTTTTTGAGTTCTTATCCTAATATAGTAGTCAGCTGGGCATGAACCTCTATCACATCAGGAATAAAGTGACAAGACTCACGTGACTCCGACTCGACTCGACTATTGTCACCTCACGCGCCGCGCAGAATAAGGTTGAATATCTTTTCCATTCACAAATCAGTCAAAAATGTCTTACAAAAGCAATGAAGTAAAGAAAAATGGAATAAATGATCCATTTGTGTTTTAAATCAGAATCTTGAATAAAAATAAATAAATCTCATTTTAGGAAGAGTCAGAAAATTTCAAGTATCTAGCGAGAAAGTACAGTTCAGGTAATATAGACCCTAACCGCATAGGAAGGTTCAGAAAGATACTGAAATATATAAATGGTGGACAGATCAAAGCTAGAGCGCTCTGGGTAGAAGAAAGCACATTTGAGCCCCCTGGTAATGGACGCTAACTGTTCTCAGCATGTCTGGCAGCAAACAAGAAAATAACATAAAAAACTCTAACGCGGACAAACTTTAATCATGCTGAGAACGTAAAAAATATTATTTACTACGAAGAAGTATGAAAAAACAAAAGAGAATTTTACTCAATGAATCTCAGTGGAAGAATATTCCTTTGAAGAGATCCATTTTGATGATTAACAAATTAATTATTTATTTATGAGAATTGATAATAATAAACTAAAACTAAATTATTAGAACTAAATTTACTGCTAAGAAAATTATCAAAAAAATAAAAAATTGCTAAATTAGTGGTTGGTTATTGGTTAAGGTTTACTTTGAAGTATTGTATTAGTTTGATCTTGAAAATGTTTCTATTAGAACTGTTTTTTATATCTTCTGGAAGACTGTTGAACTTCGTAGGACCAATGAAAGAAATTCGACGTTGACTAAGACAGGTAGAGGCTGTGCTGCGCATAAGATGGTGAGATTGACGGGTATTATGAACTCTCCGGCCCGCATTAAATATCAAGTTTTGGTTATGGTTAGACGAGTGCAGATTATCGAATACGTAAACTACGGTTTGCAAATCGCACAGTTTAGAGAAAGGTAATATGTTATGAGATCTATCGGAATAAAGTAAATTGGTTGGGTAAAGACGGGGAAGATTATAGATTGTTTTAATGCATCGATTAATATTTAAATAGACATTCGAAGAATGAGTTAGGGCTTTTGTGTTATGAACAGCTTTAAACTGCCAGTGTGATTCTTTGCCCAGCGCCAGCTGGTAATTTGTAACTAGTAAATGACGAAAAAGTCTGCATTGCTACCCACAACCGATTGTATACCGATTGACAGAAAGTCATTTGGCATAAAGCCGTTTGGCATAATGCCAAATGACCATTATGCCAAATGACCATTATGCCAAATGACCGTTATGCCAAACGACTTTTATGCCAAACGGCTTTATGCCAAATGACTTTAGGCCAAACGACGTAGGACCCCCACAACCCGCTGCTAGCAGCGGATCGGACACATGAGGTGGAATTCAACCAAAAGTCTGCGTTCCTCCAAAGTTCGAATTTCGCTGAACAAAGGTTCCAAAGAGAATTGGTACCGAATTTTGTCGAATGCGAACATGATAGTTACAAAATGTTCCTTAAATCGGATTTCTGTGACACGTCAATCGCATAACTCAGTATTGAAGTTACAAATAGAGCCTCAAATTGCCTTATATAGACTTGGAAGTTCCAAAAAGTTAATCAAATAGCCTTTTTTGTGATGTGTCAATCGAATCCATTCAGTATAGAAGTTACAAATTGGGTCTCAAATAGCCTTCAATGGACTTGAAGTTCCAAAAAGTTGAGAAATGAATTGTTTTTTTTTTTTTTTTTTGTTTCGGTTATAGTCGTTTTACCATCTTTAGAGTATCAGCAGCGGTCAGGTGTCAAAGCTATAATAACACTCAATTTTGAAACTTCGACGGCGCACCGCAAGGTTTCAAACCAGGTGTCATCTTGCTCCTGGGTGTTAAAAAAGCGAGCCAGGAGTCAAATATGAATACCGACCAGCTCCTGATTTGACAGGTGCTAAAGTGTCTAGGGAAAATTTACATAAGAAAATAGCAACAAACAACAACAACACCTATCGATGCGTCACCAGTTGCAAAAATGGAAACCAGTTTAGCACTACCGGTGCGCAAATGAGCTGCTAAAGCTAAAATAAGACCGAAAATATGTCCCGGGTTAACACCTGGGATAGCACTTACCGGTACTGGTGCTCTTATGGCATTCGCGACTTTATCAACGTTGCAGTTGGCGGATCGTTATTGAAAAACTATCCGGTACAACTGTGTTCGATGTTTACTCTTGGGCTCGAACTCGCGGACATCGGCTCAGGAGACAACAGACTTGCCAACTGAGCTATATCACAAGCCCAAATGAATTGTTGAAATGTATAATTTCTACTGAAATTTCAACTTAAAACTAACTTGCAAAGGATTGTTTTTGAAAAGAGTAATTTTTTTCACTTTAAAAAATTTCGTTCCACTCTATTTACTTACCACAAATTTATCACACATAGAAAGCAATTCATGAATTAAATATCTAGATAAACTCAAGAATTTGTATAATTTTATGCTTAAAAGTTATAAACGTGGAATTCCAATTTTTGAAACCGATATTATTTTAACAGATGTTTGATTTATATGCCGTTTCGTAATGTTTCTGAGTAAATAATGTAATTAACATGCGTCTTCGCTGCTGGCCGCTGGCTGCCCTTGCAGGTATTTTAGGAAAGCTTATTACCTTACCACTTCGAATTTTAGCTGCTGGTAAGGCAACATCTGCATGTATACAACAAATTGACTGGTCGCAGCATGCCGAAATTGCTATAGCGATCGTCCAAACACAATTTTTTTCCTACACTAGCATTATGTTCACCAGTTTATTCACAATCAAATTTTAGTTTAAATGTTCATGCTTCCAACTTGATGTCTTCATTAAGTAGCATCCAAGGACACAACCCCTCCTTTCATTCATCCGTTTTTGGGAAGAAGGATACACATTTCAAGCAGGTGAACAGGGAGTAATTTATCCATAAGCCTTGCCCATGAATCTGATTTCCGTGACCCGAAACACTCTCAGCACATTAAGTTCACACAATTCCAATGCTAAATAAAGCTCTATGCAATCCTGTTGTTAAATCCGGTTCACTTCATTCTGCCAATATTTGTCAAAAAGAACTTTGTAGAGACGACCGCAGTCTGGAATCGCTGGGCCCAACCCGGCCTGGAGAACAAAACTACGCTCCACTAGACTTGCTCACTCACACTAGAACATTTCAGAAAGAGCTGCATCGGCATTCGAGGGCCTAAACAGGTTCCAGCTTCTCTATTAGTGGAAAATGCCCTGTGTAATTACTTTACAAATTACTGAACAATATAAACAAAATACACTTTTCCGACTACGATTTCGACACACGCGGAAAAAAAATACGTCCGATTCCCTGGTCATAAAGGAAGAATATAATGCAAAAAAAAATATTATGTAATGTGGTTTAAACCAACAATAAGTTTTTTCAACTTTTTCCAAAATGTGTTTACTTTTGTGATTCATGACCATGTTTTCAACTTTGTCGGTTTTAACCCATTTTTTTCTTGCGTCTTCCTGTGGATTTTTTCTTTTTGAAAACTATTTAAGTTGTTCAACTATTTAAGTCCGGCTAATTAATTCTTGCGATAATTTAGATCTATATTTCATAAAAAATATACATTTAAAAATCTAATGATCGTCACATAATCTTGCGTATATTCTACTGAATAGCACACCTTAAAAGAAGGTTGATTCGCCCAACATTTCATGAAGACACATCGAACGGAACGGAACGTTGAAATTTCAAAAATTTCAATACAATATAAAACAATTGTTTGAATACATTCTATGAAAAAATCCATGATGATTACCATAGAGCAGAAATTTATTTCATTTGTTTTTTTTAGATAAATTGTTTAAAAGTTACCAATAATTTAAATATTATTTGATCATACGTTTAGTTGAATAGCTACCGTTCATATTGTTTTCAACTATAAGATACAGATTTCACATTGGTGAAAGTAGAATTTACTTCAATTACTCCGCCAAGGGCTGGAGAATCCAACAGCACGCTCTAAAGCTTCAGAATTTAACTTAAGAAATTGGTTTATTCAAAATGATGGAAAAGTTAAAACTACTTCCATTGCACACACGGTGTGCAATCGGTCTTATAACCTCGGAAAGCCATTGCACACACGGTGTGCAATCCGTCTCGAATGGGTTAACGAGACTTTTGGTTGCTTGGGATATAATTCAAGTCAGTTTAAGAAAATTTTTAGTATTTTTTTTATTTTCAAAAAATTAAAAAACGTACAAACAACTTGCCTCGGGTGGGCGCTCGAGAGAAAACAGAGAGCGAGCGCCTCAAACAATGTTGGGTGATTCTCCAACAACAAAATGCACCGTAGTTTGTTTAGGCGGCATCCATAAATTACGTAACGCAAAAAATGCACTTTTTTAACCCCCTCCCCCCCCCGTATGTCACAGATCGTAACATTTCGACGTACCCCCCTATGAAAATTACGTAACGCGGATAATAACCCCCCCCCCACCCCCAGGTTTTCGTTTACTGATTTCTTGAGGTAAAAAAAGATTTTAACATAATTTTTTTTAATGTTCTTCAAAACGGAATAAATATCTATCCAAATCGCTTCTTAGTACTCATTGATGATAACTCTCAGATGAAATATATTGATTGTCTTATTGCGAGTTGCTCTGTGCTTGTTAACTGATGATCTACCTTGTTCACTTTATTTTGTTCATACTCCTGCAGAACTTGTTATGCAAAATATACTCCACTTAGTAATATTCGTCGGAATAATCAAAAATGCATTTTTTATACCAATTGAGAAAAATTGTAGAATTTTCGTCTTATGGTTGAATTGAGTTCTTGGGGGTAAATTTACAAATATTCTGTTTTCCGCTATATTTCACGTATATTCAATACACTTTTTTTTTATCTCAGAGTCTTTAAAAAGGAAAGGTTTCAAACTAGTTTCAATTATGTTGTAGCTTACAAATTTTAAGCTGATTTTGGTTTGCATATCATTCTGCAAAAATTGCATGACTTAAAAATAGTTGCGATAAAACTGAAATTTTTAAGGAAAATCGTTACGTAACGATGAGCACACCTCCCCCCCTCCCCTATGTCACAAGTTGTAACACTTGAGCTTACCCCCTCCCCCTCCTAAGAGCGTTACGTAATTTATGGATGCCCCCTTATTATCTTGATATCATCTGACAAAGATGGGTGTCTGAATGAATAAAACTTAAATCTAGGTTTACATAAATCGTTTGCTAGTTTCTTAACCGTTCACTCATGCTATGCTCAATCCGTTGTTTGAAAGTTGCAATGGACACATTAAAATCGAATAGGGTATAACAACGGAGGAAGCATAATTTGCGGAACGAAGGGGGTCGTTACTGCCATAGCGCGTACTTCGTGGCCCGTCTCGATTACGAAGGGTTCGTTCTGGAGCATAAATTTTACAACGGGAAAGCAGCCAACAGCAGTAAATTTCATTTCTGAAATTTTTGTCACGAACAGTCATCGACCAATGGAATGACGATCCGCCAGCGTATGGAGTCCAAGCAGAGCACATCGTTGTGGATAAGGCGGTAGATTTAACGGGTTTTCCCAAGGTAGTTCACGGAAAGCATACCGCACAAATAGCCGTTGAATTGCTTCGAAACGCGCAACCCACAAAGCCTCAAACGGCCACCATACCAGATTTGCAGATTCCAGTATTGATCGAACCAGGCAGCAATACAAAGCTCGCAGGCAGATCGGATCGGTGAATTCTGTACTCAGGCGTATAATGAATCCCAGCATCCTGTTGGCCTTCTCGATCTCCAAGATCCTTTATCTGATCCCCACGTTGCAGTGACTCACTAAGTATGCTGTATTCATATATAAATGGATGTTTCCTCCGACCGAATGTAATAACACAACACTTAGCAACGCTTAAAACCAGTAAATTATCAGCACACCAGTTCACAACCATGTCCAGGAAGCCTTGTATTTTTAGGTCGTCCGCATAAAGGAGAACTTCACAGCGAATAAGAAGCAAATTAATGTCATTACAGAACATTGTAAACAACAGAGGGCCCAAATTGCTGCCTTGAGGAACCCCAGAATTTGGAATAAAATCAGTAGATTCTGCAGAACCAATTCTAACAGCTAAACGGCGATTCGTAAGATTACTTTTTATCCAATCACATAGTCGTTCAGAACGTCCCAAACGTTGCAATTTTTTCAGGAGAATATCGTGATTCACTGAATCGAATGCAGCCGAAATATCAGTATAAATTGCATCAATTTGCTTTCCGCCATCCATTTCTGATATGCAATGTGATGTAAGAACTGTCAAATTCGTGGTTACCGAAAGTTTAGGGAAAAATCCGTGCTGATTTTGAGAGATCCAGTTCCGACAAGCTGAGAAAATAACATCATTTACGATCCTCTCTTATACCTTCGAGCAGGCAGCTAGTTGAGCGCAGTGCTCCGAAAATCACTCATTTTCAATTAATGTTCCTAATTGCAATTCTCAACTGAAGGTACAGTAATTGTGTTGTGTTGTTGATGACTACTGGACCTATCCGATCATCGATTGTTCTATTCAAATTGGCACAAAAACCATAAGCAGGCTCTGTTCCACAGAACGATAAAAAATGATGTTGATTTTTCACTACAAAAAATTCAATTTTCCCATACAAACCTAAAAAATCGAATTTACTCATGTAAATGTTAATTAAAAATTCTGCACAAAATCATGGATTAATTTTGAACTAAAGCGTAGCTTTCTACACAGCAATTTTTTTTTGCTGGTTTTTGTCCCGCTGACTTTCCAGCAATTTAAATTGCTGGAAAATCAGCAATCCAGATTGCTGGAAGCCAGCAATTTCTTTCAAAACCACCGGCTGTATTTAGTACCAAATTTATATTTCAATTCTAAATTGAATATTGATTACTGCCTGTGTTTATATTGAGCAATGTTCCCTGAGAAAAAAAAAAAGAAAAAAATGAGCAATGAAAAAGAATTTGTTTCTTTCATTTTAAAATTATGTTTGGATTTATTTCCAAGAACTTATTTTTTAAATTTTCCAACACCGGTCCTGGAGTGGCAGCTTTGTGCCAAAGTGTTGATCATTCGCCACCTGAGAAAAGAGTTCTGATTAGTATCTTTATGAAATCTGTCCAATAAAAACTCACCCTTGACTTATGTCTGGTTGCTATAATATAGAGGAAAATAAAAATAATTATATTAATCTAACCAAAATTCGTAAAATAGAGTCTCACCTTGCTTCAGCGTACGAAAACAAACAAACTCCAATGTGACAACTCGATTGCTGGTTTTCCAGCAAACTAGGTCAGTTGCTGGAAAGTCCAGCAATTTGAAAACCGATTGCTGATTTTTCAGCCAAAATGAGAAGAACTCAACCGATTGCTGAAAAATCCAGCAATGCGAAAACCGATTGCTGGTTTCCAGCAAACATTTGGATTGCTGAACGTTTCCAGCAATTTTTTTTTGCTGGAAACCGAGGCAAAAATTTACTGTGTAGACCCTAGGGTTGGAGAAATTCGAAAATGACCACAAATCGACTCAATCTACTATACATGAACAGTGTGTTTTTGTTTGGCATATTTTGGCTATACAAAAGGGCATTTATATCCGCTTTTTCGTTGAAAAGTCAGTGTTTGGAACTGATCTTCAAGTGAAGACACAAATGCGAACGTACCTTTTGAGAATGCCTTGGGACATCGCCCTTTTCAGAGTTTTATCTCCCAAATGGTTAGCATTATGTTAGAATGGTCAGAAGGGTTTGTTCGAAGCGTTGAATCTGAAGCGGATATTCAAAATTCTTAAAGAAGGTCTGGTCTTTTGCTCAAAACAACATTCAGCGAATATCAAGTTTCAATAAGTAATTTATACTGCAGGAAAACAGCAGATATAACAATAAAATTTGACAAAACACACCGGAACATGTATTAAATTCGTTTTAAGACCTATACACTTATGCATCTGTGAATTAGTTTGGAAAAAATTTGGCTGTATTTGCCCCCATAAACGGGGTAAGTGCAAAATTTCAAAAAAAAAAAATCACAAAAGTGCCATTTCTTTTTACCACTTTTTTTTTTTAATTTTTTACTTTCTTATTTATTGATGCAACGAAAGTTAACTGATTATTTTTGAAGATGTACATTTTTTCTAGGACTTATGAAAGTTGGCCTATAGTGATCGTTTGCATTTGCACCTGTACAGAACTTTGGAGAATAAATAAGCTTTCTTTGTAATTTCCGTATTAAGCGAACATATCAACAAGGTCAGCATTTTGTGTGAAAGAATGCATCTTCTTGTAGAAAAAAAGGTACATACAGATTCCCACTCTCGTAAAGAAAGAAAGCGAAATTAGATCACGACATGTCTGACGAACTGCACTCACATCATTCACTTTGAGATCGTTATAGGATGGTTGAAAACGCGGCTGTATTGAAGATTTCTCGCTTGTCTCTCGTCTAGCAGCTGATCGCACATCGCATTGGTCGATGCGATTCATTCATGATGTTAATAAAGCAATGCACGCAATGTACTTTGTGCAATTTCGTGATTGAAAAGCTTGAAAAAAAATTGAAACACGAGAATCGTATTGAAATTGTCATGAATATCAAAAATCAGTTAGATTTTTGCTGTGCTAATGATTAATTATCAAATTTTTCTGATAGAGATTTAAGAAAATTTCTAGGCAAATCAACTCGCTAAAAAAAAAGAGTTTTTTCAACTGAAGATGGAATTTTCATTCGAATCGATCGTCAATTAAATCAAATTATTTGTTAAATATCCTTTTGGTAAGAAATGATAAACAAATACATTAAACATCTTAAAATCGTCCTACACTTTATAAATTCGCGATAAAGTAAAACTATACCGACATTATTATGAGATTTGAAGTTTTTGTTATCAGCGGTATAATAAAATTTTTATTTGTTTATTTATTAACATCATTCAGCGCTTCAACAAAAATTGGAATCCTCCTACCTAGAACATGAATTTATTTACACCTGAATCAGAAGAAGCTAAATATTACACTTAAGTTAACCTGTAAGCTTGACAAAAAAATCCATATACCTGTTGAACAGTTTTTAAATGCGTTTTTCGTTTATTTCAGAATCATTGTACATCGCGAAACTGCCGCAGCATCAGCGCCCGTAAACCTCATCTTGGGAAATTTTCCGAAAGTGATTAGAACAAAAAGGTGTTAAAATTTATATTTTGTACTCTAGTAATAACCAATTTTAAATCCGATCCTGCCTCGTTAAACGTAGAAGCGTCGGAATTGTTATCTTTTATATTATTTATTGCGTTTTCCTGTGCGACAAAAAGGATCACCCAGTCGAAGTCTGTTCAACCTGATCGCTAGTCAGATAAAGATAGATCCCACGAGATTAGCCATGTCCGAGTCAGGGGAGCCGGTGGTTGCCGAGGAGAGCAACAACAATCAGATTGATCTGGTTGAATCGGTAAGCAAGCTGAACATTAACGGAGAGGAAAGACACAACAATAGCAACGACAGCAATGAAGAGAATACCGATAATAACAATTTGGCCGAAAATAAACTCAACAGCACCAACAACAATACAACAGTTGAAGTTGGCCATAACTCCATAGGGAAACGCATCCGTCGTACTTCGGAGAAACTTCACGCTGATGACACTGCTAGTGGACACAAAAAATACTCCTTAGATATGTTGCTTTCATTAAAGGATGCCACAATTAGCCGAGAAAAACCTACCACCATACCAGATGCTTGTAAATCGATTTTGAAATCCAGTCATACTCCAGGTATGTCATCAGGCAGGAATTACGGCCATCAAGATAATTCGCTGCTTCCCACGTTCATGAGATCCGGAGACAACGATGGAGGCATGATGAGCCGTCCGCCTCCGATGCGCCGTGCCCCATACCATGGACGGTTGTCTGCGAAGGAAATGAGATCAGGAGGATCTACCGATGATGTTGACAGTGGCTTAATTAAAGTAAATATCAATATTACCGAGGATGTAAAGCTGCGAACGTCAAGCAATGCCTGGAAGCCAAGATTTTTGCAAAAACAGGAAGAGACTGACGAAGAAAGTGCTAAAAGCCAAGAATTATTCAAGAAATTCCGCAGTGTTCTGAATAAACTGACGCCTGACAATTTCAGCAAATTGGTAGAACAGGTCAAAACATATGTCATTGACACTGAGGATCGTTTAGATGGTTGCATTAAAATCCTCTTCGAGAAGGCCATAATGGAACCTAATTTTACAGACACTTATGCGCAAATGTGCAAGGAATTGGGTACCATAATAAAAATTGAAAACAGCGATAGAATCAACTTTAAGCGGAAATTAATCACTCAGTGCCAGAAGGAATTCGAACGGCATCACACTGATAAGGAAGTAAACGCCAGCGAGAAACAGGAAACTATTAAAAAGGCAATCGAGGAGAAAGTTGAAGATTCCGAAGAGCTACAACTGGAACTAGAGGAAAAGGATGCTAAAGTCCGACGACGTGCTCTCGGAACAATCCGTTTCATTGGAGAATTGTTCAAGCACGAGCAGCTGACGTGCAAAATTATGTACACGTGCATCAACATTCTGCTAAGCGAGGAAATGTTGTGTGAGGAATCGCTTGAATGTCTCTGCAAACTATTGACCACAATAGGTGGGCGCATGGAGAAAGATCCGGTTGCAGACTCCCAAGGGTTGCAATATTGCTTTGAACGATTACAAGACATAGCCGACAAAAAACCTAATGCTATACAAGTGTCCAACAGAATTCGTTTCATGATATTGGATTTGATAGATTTGCGTAAAAACAACTGGCAGCCAAGGAAAGCGCAAGCGCAAGCCGCTCCAAAAACTATGGACCAAATCCAGAAGGAAGTGGAAGCCGAAGAACATAAGAATCGCATCTTAAACTTTCAACTTTCCGGACCAGATCGTGATCGTGGCAACCGGGATCGACACGATCGGGATCGCGATGGAGGCAGTGCTTCCAAGAACAAGCAACGTTTCGTGGACGACGATGGATTTGTGCAACCTAACAAACCAGCTCGCTCGCTGGCCACACCGTTCGACCCTAAAAAGTTGAACCTATCGGTAAGTTCGTCTAGCTTTCACACCATTTCTTTATTTTAATTCGTTTTTTTTATTTTCAACCTATTCCAGCAAAACACAACGGAAGTTACTCGTCTGGGATCAGCCTCGATGTTCCAAGGTTGGGGTAAAAATAATGCCTTCGCCTCGCTGACCGACGAACAACAGCAGCAACAGCAAAGCGGACCACCCCCCAGTTTCTTTGGGCCCGGCGGCCTCGGTAGCAGCTCCGGTGGTGGTAGTGGTGGTGGTGGTGGAGGTGGTGGACAGCATTCTTCCTCCGGTGGACATGGCAGTAGAGGTGGTGGTGGCGGCGGTTACGGTGGTAGTCACAAAAAATCGGGTGGTGGCGGTGGAGGCGGAAGTGGGAAAAAGTCACTTTACGGGGGAAGAAATAGCAACATTTTTTGATGAACGACCACAGATCAACAATTAGCTTTGCTTGAAAAAAATTCATACTTTTCCCGGTTAAGGAATTAATTTTTTTTGAATTATTTTCGATTTATCTTTACTATTATTATTTAAAATTTGTTAAAAAGCAAACAAATCCAGGCATAAATCAGTTTATAGATATCTAATTTGTACTTCTCTGCTAAACCACTGCAAATCAATCTACTTCCCTGATATTAAAATTAAAAAAAAAAAGTAGAAATAATGAAATTTATGAAAGTCTATGAACTCAAATGCAAAATTTTAGTGGAAATATTTTCTAAGCCACTTTCTTTTTTGGGATAGCTTTAAATAAGGTGATTATTATATGTAAGGTACACCGGGGCAAGTGCAAACTCGGGGCAAGTGCAAACGTTCAACTTTTCTCTGTTACAAAAAAAGTAAAAAATATTTCTTCTTCTAGAAATTGTTGTTTAAACCCAAACAAATAATCTGACATAGATAAACAAAACTTTCTTTAAATTTTTCACTAAAAACACGGCACTGTTTGATCACACACGAATTCAAGTACGTACTAGACATGAACAGTGTGTTTTTGTTTTGTATATTTTGGCTACAAAAAAAGGGCATTCAAATCCGAATTTCCGTTAAAAGGTGAGTGTTTGAGACCGATATTCAAGTGAAAGCAGAAAATTCATGATAAATTTTCAGTACACCCCGAAAGTTGTGAAAATAATATTCGCTCTTGTTAACCCACACTGTGGGGCAAGTGCAAACGACACTACCGGGGTAAGTGCAAACGCACCTTTAAGCCATGTAACATCAGCCATTTCAGAAAATTCATCACCAAAATGGTTCAGCATTATATTAAAATGGTCAGAAGGGGTATCCAAAGTATTGTATCTGAAGCGGATGTTCAAAGTTCCGTAATGCATTAGTAAATGAAGGTCTTTAGCTTAAAACAGCAGTCACCAAAAATGAAGTTCCAAAAAGTTATCAATATTGCAAGAAAACAGCAAATATATTAATAAAAGTTGATAAAACGTACCGGAACATGTATTCGTTTCATTTTAGGACCGATACACTGACTCATCTGTGAATTAGTTCGGAAAAAGTATTGCGTTTGCACTTGCCCCCATAAACGGGGCAAGTGCAAATTTTGAATTTTTTTCACAAAAGCACCGTTACTTTTTACCAACATTTTTTTATTTTTCACTTTCAACGGGAATTTGTTGAGAACTATTTTAGTGATGCAACGAACGAAAATTGATAATTTTTGAACATATACATATTTTTTAAGGACATGTGAAAGTTGAACTATGGTGAAAACCGTTTGCACTTGCCCCGGTGTACCTTATATTGATTTGTGCTTTTGTGTCGGTTAAACGAAACACAGGGAAAAGTTGCGGTTTATTACATTGTTGATTATGGTGTTCCGGTGAAATGATCCCGTAAAATCGCCCATTTTTTGAGAAAAATAAGTATGAAAATATTCCCGCAATCTGAAATCAACACTACGTACAGCATAAATCACCATTAGAGAAAAAACAGCTCTGTTGGTTCTATCAAGCCCACGGTGCAAGTCGAACCAGGCGACTTCCAATAACCAACAAGTTGAAAATATGACTACCTAATATATTGCGATTTCGCGTTAAAATACAGTGATGTGGTGTAGTGTCACTAGATTTGTAGCACACGTCCTTAAATAGTCAAAACAAGTGCTAGCCATCTAACAAAAGTCGATAGGGATGTAAAATAAAAAACGTCATACTGCCTTCGACACTCCTAAATGAATTGCAGTTTTGAAAACCTATTAAATTGTTAGTTAAGAATAGTAAACATGTACCATCAATGTGAACCGATAAGTAGGAACGTGCACTGTTTTGAAAGATTCTCTGAAAAGAGTCGTGCTTCGGTCAGGCAAACACGATTAGAAGCAAGAAAAATAATATAAGGCGCAATGATACAAGCTTCAACAGTCAACATCCAGCATCTGTCACGACGGACGGAAAGCAGAACCATGCTCAACTCAATATAAAGAAGAAGAAAAATAATCCGGATTTCGAACGAGAATCACTTTTCTGCCGAATCGTGCTAAGTGTTAAGGAGTCCAGGTGAGTTTAAAATGGAACATATTTTATAGCAAACAAATTTAAAAATATATAAAATGATAATGCATATGAATAACAATAGCAAATAAAAAAATACAAAAAATCAAATAATCTTAGATATCAAATAATTAAACGCGTATGAAAAAATCCTCTTACTATTTTTTTTTTTTTTTTTTTATTTGTGACACTTTACCAACGCTTTGGCATTCGTGTCAATGTAGTTTAAGTTTTACAGTGTCTCATAAATTTTACATTTTTTCAAAAATTGTAATAGTGATTTTTCCTGCGAGTCTTCATTTTTCAAAATTTCAAAAACAGTTCCTTTGATGTTGTGTTCCTCTCGGGCCTCTTTAAATCCGCGACAGTCAGTCAGAATGTGTTGGACGGTTGTTAATACACCACAGAACTGGCACATCGGTGCAGAGCTTTTGTCGAATAGGTAGGAATGTGTCAGTCTGGTATGACCTATACGTAGCCTTGTAAGAACACGTTGATCTGATGGGCAATTCTGATCTACGTAGTTGTTGGGTGTGTATTTACTTTGCCTGAGGAATGATTGGCTTGAATGCCATCGATGTTCCCATGCTCTCCATGTTCCAGTTTTTATGGATCGCACAGCGTCTTGAGCTGGGATTCGAAAATCAGCGGGTGGTGCTAAGCTGTTTCGAGCGTCATTTGCACATGTGTCTGCTTCCTCATTGCCAACTATTCCAGCGTGGCCTGGTACCCAAGTGAAAGTGATGTTGTGATTGGTTAGTTGAGTTTCAAGAGATTGGATCCATGGATGTCGTGAAGTCCCTTTTGATAGCGCATCTAAACAGCTTGCTGAGTCAGTCAGAATTAGAGTGGGTTCATTCGTGTCTGCTTCCTGTGTTACATATGAATATTCTATGTTTATTTGATACGATACGAGCGCATTCGCAAACATTTATTTTCATTAACCCATTCCCTCATGAAAGATTACTGAGCGTGCATACACGAAATAAGTATAAAAATAAAAGTTGCCATCAACAAACCGAAAAACACGGAAACAAAACACGGTGCAAAAATTCGCACTGCAGAAAGAATGTTCAACCAGAAATCTGGCAGGCATAGAACAGACTCGGATTTGACAGGCGTCAAACCAAAACCTCAAAGGTTGGCAGCATTGAACTGTCATTGCGCTTCCGGAAAACTGCACAGAAAGTGCAAGAAAAAAAAAAAAGTGCGCCATTGGTGTGACGAACGCCGCTCCCCGGAGAAGCAACGATTTGCGGGCAAATTTGAAGGTAAGCGGCATTCACAACCTCGGATTCGAAATTGAACCCACAGCTAACAAAAAAAAAAATGGTTCTTTTAGTTACGCTCCGCGGAAAGAGCCAGGAACACCGCTCGATCCCAGAATCGGGAGGAGACGAGAACGGTACGCTAAACGAGGAGTCGGCAGGTAATTCAAATAAGCTCTAACCAAACCGATCCCTTACGAAAGTTCATTCCAGTCGTGAATCCACCAATTGGTCGCCAAAAAATCCGCCAATCGATTCCGTGCACGTCGGGCGAAGAGTGGCTAGTTCCGAGCCACAGCAAAGACAGACAGGAAGAGAGCAAGATAAAAAAGGGGTCAGACATGTGCTGTAAGTACCCAACAATAAAATACAGAAAAAGAGTTCATGCCTGACCAAGATATTTTTTGTTCCGACAGGACCCCTTTTGGCTATTTCCGTTTGGCTTTTGGCCCATTTATCCGTTTGGCTTTTGGCCCATTTATCCGTTTGGCATTTTGGCCTTTTTGCTTTTGGCGTTTGCCTTGCTTAGCACCGCATCAAGACGCAGCAGCTGGCAGGTGATCCAAAACGGTTCTCCGGAATCACTGCCGATTCGGAAAAAACCCGAGGTGCAAGGTTGGCCTTGGCAGAAGGCATCGGTCGTCCGTTCATCACCACATCAGTTGTGGCAACCCTTGGCATCGCGCTTTTCATCGCCTGTGGAGTATTTGTTTTGGCGAGCTTCGGATCGTTCCTTGTTTTTTTTCTGCGGAATTCGCAGTTTTTTTCGGTTTCCTGGTGCGAAAGTCGGTCAGTGGTCTTATAAAAGTCCCACGAAAACCACTTCGACCTTGTGAACCAGTGCGTAACTCACTATTGTGGGCATAATTCGCACCAAAATTTTGCGCGAGCCACGAGGAAAGGAAAAATAGATCCGGTAGCAACATAGAATTCCCACCGCGCAGCAGTATTTCAGCGGATCCATTGTTACAGCAGTGTGCCCCATCACATCTTCCACAAGCAGGAGGAAAGTTCGCCCACCGGAATTTGGTCAGCGGATGACAAGGGCAAGGAAGCAAGACGGGACGAACATGTGCCATAGTGGAAATCTTCGCCGCTCAAGGAAACCCAACCCTGGGCCCAATAAAAAGGAGCAACAAACCACAACAAGCCACGTAAGTCGCCTTTAAGTGTTTTTCATGGGGAGGTAAACATAAATGGGTAACTTCTAAGAAATTTTGCAATCATCAATTTAAGATTGCACTGAAATTGTTTGCGAGCTTTAATATTTTTTCATTTGTGGCAGCAGACCACATGCGAGCCGGCACTAATTGTCACAAATGGCGCCCAGCTAAAATCGAACCACTTTAATTTGTTCGATGAATTTAATATCATCTCTATGAATACTTGTGATGATATTATCATTATTATTATAACAGTTATTTCGTAATTGCTACTGTTATTGTACTTATTATTGTCGCTCTATTTATTATATCGTATCAAGTTTTTTCATAAGTAAGTCCACTTTAAAAATACCTGGTTTATGATCCAAATAAGTAATAATGAATAAGCAAATTGATTTGTATCATCTTAATGATGAGGAGATGGAATATGAATTGGCCTTGCGCCATGTTACGAATCTAGCCCCATGCTCTAGAAGAGCTAGGGTTGTCAAGTTAAAAGCCCTTGTCCAAGAGGACGCCCTTAGAGACACCATTTATGTAAATTCGGAACACGTAATGTCACCGGAGTCAAACATCGAGGTTTGCCAGAGGGCAATTGTTGAATTGAGGAATCAGGTCGATTTAGCCACGCAGAATAGAAATGCCGATCAAATGGCTTGCGCGAAATCGAGACTGCTTCATTACCGGCAACGATTATCACTGATTCCAGTGGTCGCGAATTTAGAGGAAACGCGTAGGGTCATGTGTGAGCTTGTAGAGACGCTGCTAGCTCAGATAGAGTGTGTGAACAGTGCAGTCAATATGGTGCAAAGTGAAACAGAAAACACTAGCCTTTCAACTAGTGTCCCAACCATCCAGGCAGAGAACAGTAGCAGTAGGGATGCCTGCGATGCGTTGACGATTCCACTGAGGCCACAAGCAGCTGAAAACAATGAAGGAGCACGAGCACGGATGCAAGAAGCGGATGTTGAGCCGGCTTCTCTTCCGTTCCAAGGAGGCAGACAAGGACAGAGGGACTTCGAGGAAGGAGTCATCCGGAGATCAGGTAGTTCGGCTGGTCTGGCTGCTGTGAACGTTCTGGACGAGCTGCGGCTCGACATTCAACAACGACAAAGGAGGCAACAGCAGCTGAACGACAGCTTTACAAACCGAAGTGGTAGCAACTATGACAGGCGGATGCAGAAGGCGATTCACAATTGGCCTTTCAAGTTTCGAGGTGAAAAGGACACCACTTCCCTCAACATTTTCTTGGACCGGGTGGAGACGTTTGCCAGATCAGAGGGAATCGACGATCAGACACTTCTGGCTTCTATCAAGCACCTGTTGCTTGAAGACGCTCTCGACTGGTACTCCAGAGCACTTGCCCAACGTCGCCTGTATTCCTGGCAAGCATTCAAACAAGAAATTCGACGTGAATTCCTGCCTAGCGGGTACGCTCAGATCCTGAGGTTGGAAGCCAGCTTCCGCTTTCAAGGTGCAAACGAAACGTTCGATAAGTTCTTCCGTGACATCTCTACACTATTCCGCTTCATCGATCCACCACTTTCGGAAGAGGAGAAGTTGTTCATAGTCAAGAAGAATATGAACATGGACTATGCAACAATAGTAACAGCCGCTCAACCAAAGACACTGATGGACCTGGTCAACGTATGCAGCAACTTCGACGAAACAAGGCTATTGCTGAACCAGCAGCGCAGAATTCCGATTCCGCACAACCACTTACTAGAACCGAACTTCGCAACACCAGCAGCAACAAGTCGATCTCAGCAACACCAGCAGCAGCGTTTCGGGAGATTGCAAGCAGTGGAGGCGGACGAGCAGTTGTACGGAGCCACATCATACTCAGCACCATCGCATCGGCTTCCAATACAACAGCCACGCTTCAACAGAGTACATGCGGTGGAGAACGAGGTCCAGCAAGGTGCGGCTTCAACGTCAGCTATCCAAACTGAAGCAGATCTAGTGGATCCAGAAGAAGCAAACGGTTTGCAAGGGGACTTTAACCAGCTGTACGAGCAAGTTTGTGCCATGAAGCTTCAACTGGAGCGCAGATCGAATCGTTTCACTACAGGACTACAGCAGCAGCACTCTGTACAACGACCGGAACAGCGTCAACAACCGCCTACAACTTCGGCAGGTCAGAACAATTTGGTGAATCGTCAAGGCAGTCAAGCGGAGAACTATCGAATACAACATCCGTTGCAACAGCAAGCTAAATGGGCGCCGCGGCAGCAGCTTCAACAACAGCAGCAGCCTCAACAGCAGCAGCTTCAACAACAGCAGCCTCAACGGCAATTCCAACAGCACTATCAACCACAGCTCCAGAACCAGCAGCTTCAGCAAGCAGGCAGCAACATGTACGATCTAGATCCTGTTCAGCATACAGCGTACCGCCCAGCGCTTTGCTGGAACTGCGATGAGGAGGGGCATAGGTTTCCGGATTGCACGAAGGCACAGGCAATTCTCTTTTGCTACAGATGCGGTCGAAAAGGTTACACGTTACGCAGCTGTCTTGTTTGCAACAGCGAAGCGGAAAACGCCGCAGCGAGGAAGTGGTAGATGGAGGGCCAGATTCTTCGCAACACATCGATCAACCTTCAATACCTCCCGACTTACAAAATATCAACTCTATAATCATCAATCCCGGACATGACAACCGTCCACACGCCGTTCTAGACGTCCTAGGAAAGAAAATCACAGCCTTGTTGGACAGTGGAGCGAACTGTTCGTTGCTAGGTGGTAGTGAAGCACAAATTGTGGAAGAGCTGGGGTTGCGAAAGGAAGCACTGAACGGTGGGATCAAGACAGCGGATGGGACGCCACATAAAATAAATCACTTCACACGTCTACCGATATCATATAACAATCGAAATGAAATATTACCAGTCCTTCTTGTGCCGAGTCTGCCAGACTGCGCCATCATGGGCATGAACTTTTGGCAAACGTTCGGAGTCAAAGCAGTATGCTGTTCAATGATTACTGAGCAAGAACTTGATGCAGAGCCGATGAAGGAACTATCGGTAGAACAACGCCAGATACTGAATGAGACAATCAAGCTATTTCCGAAAGCCGAGGAAGGGAAATTGGGAAGAACGGAGCTTTATGAACACCGTATAGATGTGGGCAACGCCATGCCACGGAAGCAGCGATATTACCCAATGTCCCAATATGTCCTGGAGGAGGTTAACCGCGAAGTAGACAGGATGATCTCGTTAGATGTGATAGAGGAGGCAGTTTTTTCGCCGTGGAACAACCCTCTTGTGGCAGTCAAGAAGAAAAACGGGAGTTACCGCGTCTGCTTGGATGCAAGGCATCTTAACTCCATTATGGTCAACGAGGGCTACCCAATCCCACAAATTTCATCGATTATCAACAATCTGGGAGGCTGTTCATTCATATCGTCGATAGATCTCAAAGATGCTTTTTGGCAAATGCCGCTTCACAAGGAATCGAGGCCAATGACGGCATTCACTGTACCTTCCCGAGGGCACTTTCAATTCAAGGTGGTCCCTTTTGGGCTGTGCACAGCCAGCCAAGGTCTGGCGAGGATTATGACTCACTTGTTCGCGGATATGGAGCCGTACGTCTTCCATTATTTAGACGACATCATCATTTGTTCGAAATCGTTTGAGGAACACATCTCAGTTCTTAAGGAAGTCGCAGTCAGACTACATCGTGCAAAGCTTACCATTTCGGCCGAGAAGTCTAAGTTTTGTCGGCAGCAGATCAAATATCTAGGATATATTCTTAGCGAAGGAGGCTGGAAGGTAGATGATGAAAAAGTAGAGTGTATCGTCAAATTCCCCGTACCAACAACCAGGAAGGAAGTCCAACGGTTTCTGGGAATGTGTGGGTGGTACCGTCGCTTCATCTCCGATTTCTCCCGTATTGCTGCTCCCATCACCGAGCTTACGAGAACCAAAACGAAGTTTCGTTGGACAACAGCAGCCGAGGAAGCTTTTCTTAAACTCAAGTCAGCCCTAGTAACAGCTCCGGTCTTGGCTATGCCGGACTATACGAAGCCATTTTCTATCTCTTGCGATGCCAGCGATATGGCAATTGGAGCCGTGTTGACGCAAATAACCGACGGAGACGAACACCCAATCTGCTACTTTTCACAAAAACTTTCTTCAGCGGAAAGGAAATACACCGTAACTGAAAAGGAATGCCTGGCCGTAATACGAGCGATTGAAAAGTTCCGTGGCTACGTCGAAGGAGTACGTTTTGTGGTTTACTGTGACCATTCCGCCCTCAGTTACCTGAAGACCTTGAAGAATCCAACGGCCCTCATGAGCAGGTGGTTGTTGAGGCTCAACGCGTTCGATTTTGAGATACGATACAGGAAAGGCAGCTGTAATATCGTTCCAGACGCACTGTCCAGGATAGTTTGTTCATTGGTCTTCTCAATCACGCAGGTACACGATCCGTGGTACAGAAACCTCATCAGGCAGGTGCAGAATCAAGGCGGAAAATATCCCGACTTCCGAATAGCGAATGAAGAACTCTACAAGAATTGCCAGGTCAAAGACGAGATGGGCGTTATCAGTCATCGATGGAAGAAGATCGTTCCAGAGGAAGAGAGAGCAGAATTGATCCGTCGTTTTCACGATTCGCCTTCAGCCGCGCACTTAGGTTTCTACAAAACATGGCACAAACTTCAACAACACTATTATTGGCCGAAGATGCAGGACACCGTCGCTCGTTACGTGAAGGCTTGCACTACGTGCAAAGCCAGCAAAGCTCCCAACAAGCAAATGATGCCGCAAATGGGGAAACTCAAGCCAGCAAAGGTGCCGTGGGAGTTAATATCCATCGACTTCGTCGGACCACTCACCAGATCCAAGAAGGGCAACACAGTTCTTCTGGTCATCGTCGACTGGATCACCAAATACGTCATTGCCCACCCGATGCGGGCAGCCGATTCAACCAAGATGGTCGAGTTTCTCGAGGAAAAGGTATTCCTAAAATTCTCCAGGCCGAGGATAGTACTGTCAGATAACGGGAAGCAGTTCGAGTCACAAGTCTTTCGAGCGCTGCTCAGTCGTCACAACATCATCCATATGAAGACAGCATTCTACGCACCGCAGGTCAACAACGCCGAGCGGGTGAACAGAGTTCTCATTACATGTATTCGTTCCTTGCTGGAAGAAGATCACCGCGAATGGGACAAGAATCTGGCAGCCATTACCGCCGCTATTAACAGTGCGAAGCACGAATCCACCGGGGTCAGCCCACACTTCGCCAACTTCGGTCGGGAACTTTTGCTGCATACGGACCTCTACACTCAGCAAGACTTAAACGTGTCAGATGATCCAAAGGTCGCGCAGGAGATGAGGTTGTCCACGATCAACAGGATTCACAAGTTCATCCAGCAGCGAATCAAGAAGAACCATGAGAGAACGAAGGAACGATACGATCTACGGAAGCGCACTGTCTCGTTCCAACCGGGCGAGCTAGTATGGCGTCGTTCGTTTGTACTTTCGTCGAAGGCGGACCATATAAACAAGAAGCTGGATCCGAAGTTCATCGCTGCCATCGTGAAGGAGAAACTGGGAGCGAATTTGTATGTTCTAGAGGATGTCGTCACAGGAAAGCGTGGGCGCTACCATGCGAAGGACATCAAACCTGATTAGATATTCAAGCTATGTAAGCAACAACGCTGACCACAAGCTCTCTCGGAGCACGAAACACGAAATGGAGAAGGCTGAAGGACCAACATCATCTTTGAAACCTCGCCCCCAACAACTCGGAGTAAATAATGCAGAACTCTTCCATTCGAATAACTCAATGAAGCACAGCTGATGCTAATTCGTCGCTAGGACACCGACGAACACGACGAAGTAGGCGTTTATGAAGGAGACAACGGCCTTGCGCGGGACCAGCGTCGGCTGAATGGACTATGAGAACTCTGCCAGGAAGTTCGTCAGAATTTGGAGAGGGCTGGCAACCTTGCGTGGGATTGCCTCCACTCATTGTCCAGAATGCAATCCTGTCATCTGAAGCAGCGTAGCAGCGCTGGGGATAGTAGTACTGGTGAGCCACCGTAGCCAGGCGCTACACACCATCGCAGAGAACCCATCCAGGTTCGGGATATTGGAATGTTTGGAAAGTCAAGTACAGCAGCTCCAAACACCACGTCGCTGCAATTGAAAGGATTGTCAGGACATCAAGAAGAGGATTCAGCACCATAGAATACAGTTATGCGAAGAAGTTGTGAGGAGTAGACATCATGACGGCCGCTACTACCATATCGACTCTCTCTCGCCAACTGTCAAAAGCCACACGCCAATGATCCAGCTATGACCGCTACCCAAGGTAGTCAACAAGAGCCTAACGAGGTCAAAACACGCCAGTCGTTAATACCACAAACAGGAGATCATCCACCAACCCCAACAATCTCCGAATCAATACAAAAAACCTTCAGCTATGACCACAGCCAAAGCCTGTCAACCAAGCGCATCAGCGCAGGAAACACCGTTAGGCCGATCGGGAAAAATCGTGCATCTGGAAAACGCAGCGAGCAATATCTCTCATCTACCTCCTCGTGAGTACAGTAACTAGTCTAGCTATGTCCGCTACCCAAGGTTGCCAACGAAAGCATCGCCGATGCAAAAACACGTTCATCGTCAGCACCACAACCATCTGCTTTGCTCGACGACTCCGGAAGAAGGGCCCGTCTGAGGGAGCTCATTCGCAGCAGCAGCAATATCCGATTTTGTCCCGCAAACACGAACCCTGCTTATTCAGCACAGTATCAACAGGACGAATCAGGACAACGCCCAGGGTAGCTTGAAAGAGGTTGCAAGATTCCTGCTGACTTTCTCCTAGTCCGGAGGACCATAGCTGACCAGGCTTCCCAGAAATAAGAAAACCGAACAAGTACATCCACAAGGAACTCCCGATTAAGACCTCCCGATTAAGACTACCCGATCAAGACTACCCGATCAAGACTACCAGATCAAGACCATCTTCAATCAACTATGACAACTCCCGATTAAGACTTCCCGATCAAGACTATCTTCAACCAACCATGTCAACTCCCGATTAAGACTTCCCGAGCTAGACGAAATTCTCAAAAGCTATCTACCAACTTTATCAAGACCACAAGCTATGAGATCACCATCTACCACGGTCCACACCCCAAAATACGCGCAGCGGAACCACACCCTCGCCTGAAATGGTGTCGACAGTTCAACTGTCCGATTCAGACTTGACCACAAATCACCAACCTCACAAAATGATACATAATGGATCATGCACAGTTGTCAAGGGGGTTGCCAAGGAAATATCAAAAGGAACGCGATCTGGAGGCGCGGTATAACCTCTATTCTGGGCCCTTGGTAATTAAGAGGATTAAATCCCTCTTTTCCTTAGACTTCTGTTGCTTTTAGTATAAACCAGTTAAGTTCCCACCTAAATTTCGTTTGTTAAGTTCTATTTGTAAGATCTAGGTTATTATCTCTATCAATAACCATTTGATTTTGGATTTTCGTATGCTGCTGAGGTGGAAGATATTTGTTGGATTATTTTAAGGATTCGAAGGAGTTCCTTTCTGCCAGTTAAGCTGGCATGCATCGACATTATTTGCCATAACTCGTTGGCTTAGATATTTGTATGGATTTTGCCAAAACTCGTTGGCGTAGAGATCTACTGTATTGATTCGTCTTTAGTTTTTTGAAGAAACTCACCACTGCAAGGTGACACAAGTGCGAGGATTTCTCGACACAATCGTCGATTCCATGTCTCCTTCGAATTCCTAGTGGCGTGATTAAGAATTTTTCATGAATCGCTGTCACGATTCATGAAAAATTCTACCAAAGTAGCAATGTTATGTTACATATGAATATTCTATGTTTATTTGATACGATACGAGCGCATTCGCAAACATTTATTTTCATTAACCCATTCCCTCATGAAAGATTACTGAGCGTGCATACACGAAATAAGTATAAAAATAAAAGTTGCCATCAACAAACCGAAAAACACGGAAACAAAACACGGTGCAAAAATTCGCACTGCAGAAAGAATGTTCAACCAGAAATCTGGCAGGCATAGAACAGACTCGGATTTGACAGGCGTCAAACCAAAACCTCAAAGGTTGGCAGCATTGAACTGTCATTGCGCTTCCGGAAAACTGCACAGAAAGTGCAAGAAAAAAAAAAAAGTGCGCCATTGGTGTGACGAACGCCGCTCCCCGGAGAAGCAACGATTTGCGGGCAAATTTGAAGGTAAGCGGCATTCACAACCTCGGATTCGAAATTGAACCCACAGCTAACAAAAAAAAAAATGGTTCTTTTAGTTACGCTCCGCGGAAAGAGCCAGGAACACCGCTCGATCCCAGAATCGGGAGGAGACGAGAACGGTACGCTAAACGAGGAGTCGGCAGGTAATTCAAATAAGCTCTAACCAAACCGATCCCTTACGAAAGTTCATTCCAGTCGTGAATCCACCAATTGGTCGCCAAAAAATCCGCCAATCGATTCCGTGCACGTCGGGCGAAGAGTGGCTAGTTCCGAGCCACAGCAAAGACAGACAGGAAGAGAGCAAGATAAAAAAGGGGTCAGACATGTGCTGTAAGTACCCAACAATAAAATACAGAAAAAGAGTTCATGCCTGACCAAGATATTTTTTGTTCCGACAGGACCCCTTTTGGCTATTTCCGTTTGGCTTTTGGCCCATTTATCCGTTTGGCTTTTGGCCCATTTATCCGTTTGGCATTTTGGCCTTTTTGCTTTTGGCGTTTGCCTTGCTTAGCACCGCATCAAGACGCAGCAGCTGGCAGGTGATCCAAAACGGTTCTCCGGAATCACTGCCGATTCGGAAAAAACCCGAGGTGCAAGGTTGGCCTTGGCAGAAGGCATCGGTCGTCCGTTCATCACCACATCAGTTGTGGCAACCCTTGGCATCGCGCTTTTCATCGCCTGTGGAGTATTTGTTTTGGCGAGCTTCGGATCGTTCCTTGTTTTTTTTCTGCGGAATTCGCAGTTTTTTTCGGTTTCCTGGTGCGAAAGTCGGTCAGTGGTCTTATAAAAGTCCCACGAAAACCACTTCGACCTTGTGAACCAGTGCGTAACTCACTATTGTGGGCATAATTCGCACCAAAATTTTGCGCGAGCCACGAGGAAAGGAAAAATAGATCCGGTAGCAACATAGAATTCCCACCGCGCAGCAGTATTTCAGCGGATCCATTGTTACAGCAGTGTGCCCCATCACATCTTCCACAAGCAGGAGGAAAGTTCGCCCACCGGAATTTGGTCAGCGGATGACAAGGGCAAGGAAGCAAGACGGGACGAACATGTGCCATAGTGGAAATCTTCGCCGCTCAAGGAAACCCAACCCTGGGCCCAATAAAAAGGAGCAACAAACCACAACAAGCCACGTAAGTCGCCTTTAAGTGTTTTTCATGGGGAGGTAAACATAAATGGGTAACTTCTAAGAAATTTTGCAATCATCAATTTAAGATTGCACTGAAATTGTTTGCGAGCTTTAATATTTTTTCATTTGTGGCAGCAGACCACATGCGAGCCGGCACTAATTGTCACACCTGAAGAGCAATATTCAATGCATATGCTTCTGCTGAGAAAATGCTACATTCTTTCGGAAGAGCGCGACTGATTTTCCTTGGTCGTGTGTAAACTCCAGCTCCACATTCGTTGGTACTTTTGGAACCGTCTGTATAGAACTGCTTGTACCCAGAGTACTTATTGGTTATAAATTCTTGAAATTTCGGAATAACTAGCGCTCGACTACTTCCAGCTTTAATGCTTTTTCTCAGTGTGTTATCGGTTTTTGGAGGTTTGATGTACCACAATCGGTCTGTTAGTCGTGTGACTGGGCAGATGTTGGGAATACTTTCATTGATGGTTGTTTGATAAATATTCCTCGATCTCTCTATGATTGACGAGCATCTATCTATACCTTTCTCGCCTCTTACTATTGAATATGAACCATTATACTGCTAGGAGTGTTATGGTAAATGTTTCATAACACAGAAGCGAAAATGTACTTTAGTGTATTTCTCTTTTTTTTGTAAACAGTTAACAGCAAACAAAACGAAAATAATCCGTTATTCTAAAAAGCTATAAGTTGTGTTACATACTCTATTGCATCCGAACAATCCAGTTGTTGTGAGCATGTGTTCAGTCATTAAAAAAAACCGCTGACCCCAATCATTGGCAATCTTGAACCACGTGACCCCATCGGAAGCGACAAATTTATTGTGCGCTTCCAAATCTTTGACTTTTAAACATCACTTGTTCAGGTATCTCTTCCTTCTGGTGCCACTTCTGAGTTATGAAGTAAAACCAGCTGTCCAGCACTTCTACCGCCTCCCGTATACGCCTTTAGATGAATGATCTGTATTAGGGACCCCGGATGTCATACTCCTGTGCTTTTTTGACTGTTGGAACGATGTTTGTTGTCTGTTTTTATTTTTGGGAAAACAATTCAACCTAAATAGGTAGTTTTAAGTAGAAAAGTCAGGAAGAAAGCCGTTAATATTCAGGATTCAGGATTATCATTTTATCACCCTAGTTCAAACTCGTGGGGTTATCAAAAATAGAACTCAATTTGGATCTAAGATAAACTTGAGGTATCCTCACCCAATAACAAAAATCCATCTCCTTGCTGGTTGCCAAAAGTTTCCTTGCTGATGGGTTTGCTTGCTTGGGTGGTTGCATTGGCATGGGGTGTCCCATTCCGGTTGACACATCGTTTATTCCATGTCTGGCCTGGTGCCAATGTTGTCAGAAATTGGCTTTTAAGTATTCTTTTCCAAGTTGTTCCAACCTCGTCAGGTCATTATTTACAATTTACAATGGTTCTCAATTAAAAAATCAAAATTAATTTTTTGGGGGATTTCTATTTTACCCATTTGAGTATTTTTGGTTTGCAGTGTGCAATTCTGCAAAAATGTAAATAAACTTTCGAACCTTTTTATTTTCCTTATACGACGACACAATTTTTGATGTTGTATGACCAGCGCAGTAAAATTATTTCTTGTTGTGTTCTGATTCGAAGGATTCAAACCAAGTAAGAACACCTTTTTTATACAGGAAATCTCTGTTCATGTTTCTATGTCATTCCAGAATAAGCTCATGGAAGTAATAGAAATTGGTCCCGACCGACAAAACGTAGAGATTGCTCAACAAAAGTCTTCTAACGACATTTGCCGAAGATCAGCGATAAATTTTAAATATGATGAATTTTTTACCCAATATATGTGCCAGAATCAAGCGATCATCATTTGTTCCACCGCAGACCAATGGGAGTGTTTTAATCGCTGGTCATGTTCCGGTACAATCGATTACGATTATCTTAGAACAACGATAGGTGATATGAAGGTGCCGGTGGCCGATTGTGGTAAGCAGTATTTCGATTCCCACGAGAAGCTGGATATGAACTTTTTCGATTATCTCGATTATTTTGAAAAAGCCAATGGTGAACAGCCTCGCATGCTGTACCTCAAGGATTGGCATCTCCGGAAGCTTCTGCCAGAATATGAGTTTTATAACACCCCTAAATATTTTGCTTCCGATTGGTTAAACGAGTATCTACAGAGCACCAATCAAGATGATTACATGTTCGTTTACATGGGCCCCAAGGGCACTTGGACATCTTTCCACGCTGATGTTTTCTCGTCTTACAGCTGGTCTACTAATATATTTGGTATTAAAAAATGGCTTTTGCTGCCTCCTGGAGAGGAACTTAAACTGAAAGATCAACTCGGAAATTTACCATTTCAAGTTTCCGAGGAGCTCTTAAAAAGCAAGCATGTTGTTTACCATATTATCACACAAACACCCGGTGAAGCCATTTTCATCCCAAGCGGCTGGTACCATCAGGTTCAAAATGTGGAGGATGCGATTTCAGTTAATCATAACTGGTTTAACGGTTGTAATGTGCTGCAAATCTGGACGGCTTTGGATAACACTCTAGATCAGGTGATGGCTGAGATTCACGACTGCCGGGATATGGATGATTTCGAGCAGCACTGTCAGGTGATGCTTAAAGCAGCACATGGAATGAGTTTAGAAAATTTTCTAAACCTTTTAACCTTTATCTGCGAAAGGCGTCTAGCCACGTTGCAAAAAATCGAACCAAAACCATCGGTGGTTTTGTTTGATAAATTTCACCTTGGCTCGAATCACGTACGGTTTGATCTGGAAGCAATAAGGAACACCTTGAGTCGGATGCTGTCGAATCGGAGGGATTTGTTGGAAAATTTAAAATTATTGAACCACGTTGAAAAGTACCTATCGTTGATTGATGATTGTTTTACAGAAAATAGTCAAATTGGTTGAATTTTGTATCGGTCTTTGTTGAAAATTACAAAATGTGTTTCGCTGCTGTACGTTGTGTATCACATCCCTTTGAGTTGTCAGCATTTAATGAATATGAATTAAATTTTTGGACAGCTAAAAGCACTGTATTTTGAAACCCTTTATTACAATAATAACCTACTACAAAAAACCAAAATCACTTAATAAAAACCGAAGGTCCGAAGCACAAATTGTTCTATCTATCACAGTTTAGGTTTCACATTCATCAACAGTACGCCATCAGAAACCAGATTGTTAATTTGCGAATCCTGACCAATCTCTTTTAGAATTTCCTCTACCATTTCGTATTCGTTTTTGTCTGTCGCCAATGCTCCAGATATCGCCGGAGTTCGGCTGAGTTTTGGAGCCGGGCTGGGAACAAGTTCGCCATTTTTTGTTAATTCTCTATCGAGAAAAACGTTTCGTTCTCGGTTGTGATGAAAACTATCTACCTCATTCAATTCTAATACAGGAAACACACAAGCGTCTCTGTTTTGGAAGATTTCGGACCATTCGTCGCGAGTTTTCGTTAGGAAAATAGCTTCTAAAAGGTGAGTTGCCTTTTCATTGTCCTCATACTGTGACAAATCAATCTGAAGATCAAGCCCACTCAGAAGCTCTTGGTAGAATTGGGGTTCGATGGCCCCCACAGATATGTATTTGCCATCTTTCGTTCGGTATGTATCATAAAAATGGGCTCCGGTGTCCAGTACGTTTTCACCACGAGGTTGTCCCCAAATTGGCAACTTCTGGGAACAAATCAACCAGCTACCGACATAAGCGGCTCCCTCTACCATGGAATGGTCGACTATTTGGCCCTTTCCCGAATGATACCGCTCTAGCAAAGCAGCCAATATACCGAAAGCACACAGCAGACCACCTCCGGCAAAATCTGCGATGTAGTTTATCGGCGCCGTGGGGCGTTCGTTTTTTCTGCCAAGCATGGAAAGAATCCCGGATAGAGCTACGTAGTTGAGGTCGTGACCTGCACGCTTAGCAAGAGTCCCGCTCTGGCCAAATCCAGTCAGTCGTGCGTAAATTAACTTTGGATTCTCCTTCATCACCTCCAAAGGTCCTAAACCTAGCTTTTCCATAACGCCCGGTCGAAAAGGTTCGATCAGAACATCTGTGGTTCTGCACAGAGAACGCACAATTTCCACCGCTTTTGGTTTCTTCAGATCTAAGGACAACGTTCTTTTACCTCCCTGGAGCACATCGATGCTGTTGGTTGGATTCTGAAACAAATTAGCTATTCAGTACCTAAGTAAACAAATACCTTTTTAACTTTTCTACGGTGCATTAAATTGTAATATTTTAGAGAAAGCCTGAAGGTATATTTACCTTATCAATCCGAGTTACCGTTGCACCGAAATCGGTCAATAACATTCCACAAAACGGACCCGGGGCCAGCCCCACAAACTCCAATACCTTGATACCTTTCAGAGCCATCCTTTTTCACCACCAGTTTGTTAACCGACTTGAGTCAATCAATTGCTCCTGATGAACGATTTTTCGCAGAGTCGAGCTCGCAACCCAATATTCTATCTACCTTCTTTCACTGTCGTCGAATTTGCCTTTTGATACTCGCTGCCCTTTGATTTGATACGCGATGCGAATGTCGTGAACGTACGTACGATAAGCAAGACGGCGACGTATACGAATGAACGAAACTACAATCCCCATTAATGTTATTCATTATTGATAAAAGCAAACGGTAAATTCGATGCTAACAAAAATTAAAAAGAAGATTACAGTGGTTTTACTCAGGTCTCGATTAAATGAACAGACAAGCCAGAAAAAAACTGTTAGGTGGAATAATAATCGCTGCCGTTCATTTCGGTTCAATATTCTCCACAAAAAATTATTGTTATTGAACATTGCAGTAGAATAATATTCATTCCGAAGAAAAGACTGTTCAACTGTCCATTTTTTTTAGTTGGTGAAAACGCTCTTCAAATTGCACAGCAAGGCACCATAGAGTTGTTTTTGACATTTCTTACGCACACTTGCTGAGCGTGTACAGATGAGACGGGACAATTAACCTCAAAAACTTTCGGTACAAAAAACGGGCAGCCGGTCGACGCACATGGTCGTTTTTGAGGTTGATTGTCCCAAAACTGAAAAGTGTTGGTGAAGCAACCAGCATAATATCACGAACACTACCAGCGGCAAATAGGACTATTGGAATGCGTTATATTGTTTTATTTTGTGCACAGCTTTTTGAAACCCAATATTCCAGCAGACAACATATTCCATGCTCAATAAAATTTCTAGAATTTTGTTGATTGGCCAAAAATCTGTCCAGTGGCAAATTTTAGCTTAATTGGACTTGATTCAGGGGTGCCCTAAAGCACTTAAAGTTTCGTTTCTTTTCAAATTATGCGTGAAAATATACACTTTCTTCTTAATCATCTTGATCTGATATGTACGCACTGCAACATGATCTACACATTGTTTCTCAATTTTCAACATCATAAATTTTTTGATTTTTCACTTTAATCAATTTTAAAACGCTTTTTTACTTTAATTTGTTCACTAGAGGCGAACAGAGCACTATCAATGAAGGCATAATGAGCATTTTCTGCCGGGGAATCTAGCAGCGAATTCAACTCGATGAAGTCAACTGAATAATAGAGCTCCAGCTTGGCTTGTTTCGTCTGTCGATTTGGCCTATTGGTAAGGTGTCGGAGAGGTAATCAGTAGACTCAAGTTCGATTCCTGTTTTAGGGGATTTTTTTTTTTGCATATAGGTAATTCAGAAAATTGACAGGGTTGCTAGCGATTTTTCGTTCTGAAATTCCAAAGTTTTTCCCGGTTTTTCCCAGGTTTTCTCCCGGTTATAAATGATGATTTTTCCAATATTTATTATACTGGTTTTTGATATAAAATCATGGTGAATAAAAAAAATCAATATACAGGGCTTCAAATTTCAAATAATTGTATCCCAAAACTTGTTAAACGGTTAGAAATCATGTTAGAAACACTTCGGCGTCTTCTAACACGTAGTCTTTTCGTACCAAATTGACAGGTTTTCATGATTTTTTTTAACAAATCTAACGAACTCTGCAATTTAAACAATTTTGCAATTTTTTGTAGATGATGGAAAGAATTAGAGAAACATGAGCTATCAAAGAACGAAAGAACATAAGCCGTAAATATCAAACGCGCCGTTGTATGTTTTTCGAAAAATTCATGATATTTACGGCTTATGTTCTTTCGTTCTTTGATATCTCCTGTTTCTCTAATTCTTTCCATCATCTACGAAAATGTGATTATGTTCAGGTACAAAGATGTACCAAGCGATTTCACAACATCAGTATTGGTTAATTTTGCAAAAATAAGTCCGGTTAAATTGATCTAGAAAAAAAGGTATAATTTGTATAGAAATATGTTAACAATACATCGGAACATATTATAAAATCAACTTGAATGGGGATTTGTCGTACAAAACTTAAAATCATCAGATTGCAGGAAAATATTTAGTTATTTTATAAATGCAGTATTTATTTTTTTTGTACAAATCCAAAGACATATTTTTGAAAAAAATGTTTTTTTAAATACAAAACAATGAATACCTTTAGTAATAGTCATTTTAACTAAAGATTCTTGTAAATATAGAAATTGTGTAGAAGACGGGGCTGAGCTTTAATTGTTTGAGTGTAAGATATTATTTTTTATCAGGGTTAAGACCTTAGATTTCGGGAACTTTAAACAACAGCTTAACGTAGAATGGATTCAAAACTTAACATTTGCAATGTAATGCTTCGTTCCTCAGGCCAATTCAAACGTAATACAAAACAAAAACAAAATTGGAAAACCAATATCTTGTTCTAGTGAAAAAGAGGTGTAACTCTGCTTAAAAACGTCTTACGCTGTCAAATTACTTGCTTACGGAGAGCGAAAAAATGAGATAAATCATATTTCTTCGCAATTAGTTAAAAAATCTATTCAAACTTCGTTTGTTTACTAATAAACGAAAATAAGCGTTTATGAGAAAATATTAAACATGTCAATTTTCCCGGTGACGTGCCGAAATTCCCGGTTTTTTCCCGGTTTCCCGGTGACGTTATGAAATTCCAAAGTTTTTCCCGGTTTTCCCGGTTTTCCCGGTTCGCTAGCAACCCTGAATTGAGGGTAAAAAAGCCAGAACTCCAGTGTCCAATCCGTGTGATGGCTCAAATAAGCATCGTTGGGTTCTTCGAAAAGAAAACATAAAATACGTCTCGTTTTGTTCAAAATTTTCAAGCCCGAACATGCTTTTTTGAACTATTTGAAAAATGTAGGGGAATTGAGGATAAAACAGCCATAAGTTTCCAATCCGTGCGGTGATTCAAATAGGCTTCGTTGGATTCCTCGGAAAAATCCGAATATGCTTTTTCTGCATATTTGAAAGATGTAAGAGAATTAAGGGAAAAACAGGCATAACTCCTGTTTTCAATGCGTGTGGTGACTCAAATAAGCTTCGGTAGATTCCTCAAACAAAAAATCACACAAGATACGTTCCATTTGATTCAAAATTTTCAAGACCGAACATGCCTTTTACGGAAAAAATTTAAAAATGTTGGGGAATTGAGGGTAAAACAGCTATAACTCCTGTTTCCAATCCTTGCGATGACTCAAATAGGCTTCGTTGCATGGGTTCCTCGGAAAAAAAAATCACACATGATACGTCCCATTTGGTTTAAAAATTTTCAAGTCCGAACATGCTTTTTCTGAACTGTTTGAAAGATGTAAGAAAGTTTAGGGTAAAACAGCCATAGCTCCTGTTTTCAATGCGTATGGTGACTCAAATAAGCTTCGGTAGATTCCTCAAGAAAAATCACACAAGATACGTTCTATTTGGTTCAAAATTTTCAAAACCGAACATGCCTTTTTCGGAAATAATTTAAAAATGTTGGGAAATTGAGGGTAAAAATAGCCATAACTTCATTTTTCAAAGCGTGCGGTAGCTTAAAAAGCTTTCATTGATTTCTTTGGAAAAAATCGCATTAGATAAATCTCATTTGTTTCAAAATTTTCAAGTCCGGACATGCTTTTTCTGAGCTATTTGAAAAATGTAGGGAAATATAACTTCTACTTCTGTTTCCAATCCTTGCGGTGACTCAAATAGGCTTCGTTGGGTTCCTCGGAAAAAAATCACACAAGATACGTCCCATTTGGTTCAAAATTTACAAGTCCGAACATGCTTTTTCTAACTGTTTGAAAGATGTAAGAAAATTGAGGGTAAAATAGTCATAACTCCTGTTTTCAATGCGTGTGGTGTTTCAAATAAGCTTCGGTAGATTCCTAAAAAAAATCACACAAGATACGTTTCATTTGATTCAAAATTTTCAAGACCACACAAAAAAAAAAAAAAATAAAATAATTTAAACATGTTGGGGAATTGAGGGTAAAAACAGTTATAACTCCATCACCCGAAGCGTACGATGGCTCAAATAGCGTTTATTCGATTCTTCATAAAAAGTCGCACAAGATAGGTCAATTTTGATTCAAAATTTTTAAGTCTAAATTATTTTTTTCTGAACTGTTTTAACAAAATGTAGGGATTCTAGGGTAGAACAGCCATAACTCCTGTTTTTAATGCGTGTGCTGACTCAAATAAGCTTCGGTAGATTCCTCAAACAAAAAATCACACAAGATACGTTCCATTTGATTCAAAATTTTCAAGACCGATCATGCCTTTTTCGGAAATAATTTAAACATGTTGGGGAATTTAGGGTAAAAACAGTGTTATGTATGTAACTTGATTAAAAATGTTTCTGGCAGCACTTCCAATCAGTTCAATCAAAAATCTGCTTTTTCGATTGCGACACTTACTTGTCGGCTTATAAAAGGTTTCTTTATTAAATATAATTTCACAAGTTAAATTAGAAATAAATATTATAAAAGAAACGCGATTGTCTCATCTACCTCCGAGATCCCAGATACGCAACATTTGTGGTGTCAGAAGTGGGATTGTGAGACAAAATAAAAACTTTTCGGTCGAAAGTATAAACGCGGTCGCTAAAACTCGGGAAATTCAAAATGGCTACCCCACCGTCCAGTGAGCTAATGGAATCCCTCACACGCATGTTAGCCGACGCCCTAAAGTCGTCCCTCGGAGCAACTCTGGGACAAGCACCTACCTCTGGAGCAATGCCTCTTCCAAAGCCACCGTCATTCTCTGTTCCGGAATTCCGATCCTCGGATGATACATCTGTCTCGGATTATTTTATTCGTTTTGAATGGGCTTTGGAATTGAGTAAAATCCCGATAGCAGAATACGCACACTATGCACGAGTGTTCATGGGTACGGAGCTGAACAGTGCTATTAAATTTCTTGTAAGCCCCCGAAACCCAGCAGAAGTCGAGTATGATGAACTTCGAACAACCTTAATCAATCATTTCGACCAACCTAAGAACAAGTACGTTGAAAGCATCAAGTTCCGAGAAATCGTTCAACAAAAAGAAGAATCAATAACCAGCTTTGCCCTCCGACTCAAGCAAGGAGCTGTGCATTGTGAGTATGATACTTTTCTCGATAGGATGCTTATAGAACAACTGCTCAATGGACTCGATTCCCGTGAAATGTGTGATGAGATCGTGGCAAAGAAACCCACGACATTCAAAGAGGCTTTCGATATAGCGCATACGTTAGAAGCCATTCGAAATGCTGCTGGCGAGGTTAGAACGGCTAAATCGTTTCCACTTCCAGAATCCACGAACAAATTGGGTTACGAGAAACCGAGCACACGAAAACCTACACATCATCCTGGTAGCTCGACATCTTACCAACACAAGCAGCAAGTATGGAGAGAACCCACACATGGCCACAGTGTTTGTAGTGGTTGTGGTGGTGATCATGCTCGGAGTCAGTGCAAGTATCGGAATGCACCCTGTTATCGATGTGGCAAAAAGGGTCACATAGCCCAAGTCTGCAGATCTAGTGATGCGTCATCCGGATTCCAAAATACTGCCCAGGTCCATTCAGAGGAGCAACCCGCTTCTCAAATTGATTTAGTCCATTCACTAAGCAAAATACACTCCATAACCAAGTTCGAGAAGCGATTCGTTAACGTTAGCATCAATGGTCACAATGTTGAAATGGAAGTGGATACCGGAGCTCCATGCGGAATTATTAGTGAAGTGAAACTGCGTATGATTAAACCAAATTCCCCATTGTTGAACACAGACCGACAGTTTTCCAGCTACACTGGTCACCGTATCCAGTGTTTGGGCCGTCTTCCAGTTACCGTTGGTATTGGTTCGACAACTCGTAAACTCGATGTGTATGTAGTTTCGGGTGACTATGACTCCCTTTTTGGACGCGAATGGATATCTCAGTTTTCGTCTGAAATCAATTTAAATGAGTTGTTTGGCACTAAAGAATCCGTAAAATCACTGTTGTGCACCACGCCAGTTTTGAAAGAAGACGAAAAACAATCCCTTGAACAATTGCTGGAGAAATTTGACGACGTTTTCAGCGAGAAACCTGGTATGCTAACAGGCCCTCCTGCATCTGTACATCTCAAACCAGGTGCCACCCCGGTGTTCGCAAAAGCTCGTGACGTACCACTAGCTTTGAAGGCTCAATATGCTGCAGAAATCGATCAAAAACTCGCATCAGGTATTTACGAGCGTGTTGATTACTCGGAATGGGCCTCCCCAACACATATTGTCGTTAAAAAGAATGGCAAACTACGTATTACGGGCAACTACAAACCAACAGTGAATTCCCGTATGATCATCGATGAACACCCTATTCCCAAGATCGAGTCCATCTTCAATCAAATGCGAGGAGCTCGTCTGTTTTGTCATCTCGACGTAACGGATGCCTACACACATCTTCCTATCGACGAAGACTTTCGACATGTATTGACGCTCAACACACCAACTCACGGATTAGTACGCCCTACGAGAGCTGTCTATGGCGCAGCTAACATACCAGCAATCTGGCAACGGCGGATGGAGATAGTTCTTCAAGGTATGTCACAAGTAATAAATTTTTTTGACGACATTATCGTTTTTGCAGATAGCTTCAAAAATCTGCACAAAGCGCTAGCAGAGGTACTTGATAGATTGAAATCTCACGGACTACGTCTAAATCGTGCAAAATGTGTTTTTGCGACACCAGTTCTTGAATGTTTGGGACACAAAATCGATGCAAACGGTTTGCACAAGTCGGATAAACACATAGAAGCCATACGAGATGCTCCCCTACCAACAAATACAGATGAACTACAACTGTTTCTCGGGAAAGCCACATACTATAACGCTTTCATTCCCAATCTGTCTACCCGTTCAAGTTGTCTGCGTGAAATGATTCGAGAAGATACATTCAAGTGGAATTCCGAAAGAATTTCCGCTTACGAAGACATCAAAATGGCACTTACATCACCACAGGTGCTAATGCAGTATGACCCAACACTACCATTGATATTGGCAACAGATGCGAGTAAAATCGGGTTGGGAGCTGTTCTCTCTCACCGATTAGGAGGTGGTTTAGAGCGCCCAATTGCGTACGCCAGCTGTTCTATGTCTTCTACGGAACAGCGATATCCCCAGATAGATAAGGAGGCTCTAGCGATTGTGTGGGCGGTAAAGAAATTTTTTCACTACTTGTATGCTCGACGATTTACACTTGTAACCGACCATAAACCACTAACACAAATTCTTCATCCAACCAAGTCGCTCCCTACCCTGTGTATAAGTCGAATGGCCAATTACGCGGATTACTTGGCACACTTCAATTTCGATGTGCAATTCAAACCAACAAAAGAAAATGTGAACGCAGACTACTGCTCTCGGATTCCTCGACCAACAACCCGTGATATAAACAAACTTTCTCTAGAGGAGGGTAGAAGTATCGGCGAAGACGAACTTGACTTGTTTGCGCTAAACCAAATCGAGCAACTACCAGTTCGCGCCGAACATATTGGGCGAGAAACACGAAAAGATTCCTGCCTAGGTAAAATTGTCCAGCTATTGGAATCCGGTAGCGATCTGACTCGCTTTGGTTACAAAGCACCCGAGGCAAAGTACACTCTCGCAGCAAACTGTTTGTTATTTGAGCATCGTGTGGTAGTTCCATCTGTGCTTCGCCAGTCAGTGTTGAGTGACCTACATATAGGCCACATTGGAATTGTTAAAATGAAAGGGTTGGCCCGCTCTTTCATTTACTGGCCAGGAATCGACGCAGACATTGAAGAGGCAGTGAAAAATTGCTCGGATTGTGCTCGTCACGCACATACACCTCCTAAGTTTGCCGACCACCACTGGCAATACCCTAAAGGCCCGTGGGAAAGGATACATATTGATTATGCTGGTCCGGTAGCAGGAGCGATGCTGTTGGTTATCGTCGACGCCTACAGTAAATGGTTGGAAGTGAAAGTCACCACATCAACATCAACTGCAGCAACCATTGGAATCATGGATGAATTGTTTGCTTGTTATGGAGCTCCTGTAACCGTAGTGTCCGATAACGGCTCCCAATTTACCGCTGCGGAATTCAAAGAGTTTCTTAAGAAGAGTGGTGTCAAATTCCATAAACTATCTGCTCCGTATCACCCGGCCACAAATGGTCAGGCCGAACGTTATGTGCAGACAACCAAGGATGCACTTAAAGCTATGGATACTACTGCGTCAACACTACGTTCGAACCTCAACAACTTTCTTCAGCGATATCGGTTGGCTCCACACGCAACGACAGGAGAGTCGCCTTCCATCTTGTTCCTAGGGCGAAAACTACGAACGCGTCTAGATCTTTTGAAACCCGAAAATGTGCAACAGAAAATAACGACAAAGCAGCAAATCGATTTTGAAGCAAATTTTCGTGAATTTAATCCTGGTCAACTGGTCTATTTTCTCTCAGGCAACCCGCGTATGGATAAGTGGGTTCCTGGAGTCATTGCAGAACGACTTGGTGACCTGCATTACTACATCGACTTCGGTGGGAAACGATTCAAGCGGCACATTGATCAAATACGTCCAAGGATTGGTTCTCCAAGAAGCAACGACATACCGAGGCGGATACGTTTCTACGAAAATGACATGCAGACCCCAAGCAGATCAACATCTCCAGGTATCTCGGACACATCGCCGCCGTTGCAGACTACGTCTGACAACCCGGTCCAGCAAGATGCAAGTTCCACTCCTGTCATCGTGCGTCGCTCGACCCGAGATCGTCGCCCGCCTCGCAGGTACTCACCGTAGCTTTACATTCCGAGAGGAGAGAAGAAATGTTATGTATGTAACTTGATTAAAAATGTTTCTGGCAGCACTTCCAATCAGTTCAATCAAAAATCTGCTTTTTCGATTGCGACACTTACTTGTCGGCTTATAAAAGGTTTCTTTATTAAATATAATTTCACAAGTTAAATTAGAAATAAATATTATAAAAGAAACGCGATTGTCTCATCTACCTCCGAGATCCCAGATACGCAACAAACAGCTATAACTCCATTTTCACAAAATAGGTCTATTTTTGTTCAAAATTTTTAAGTCTAAATTAGTTTTTTTCTGGACTGTTTACAAAATGTAGGATAATTAGGGATTAAAAGGGCACTATAACTCCGTTCGTAAGCTCGTGTGGCGTCTGAAACTACGTCCAATCGGTTCTACGGACATTTTCACTAAAGCAGGGTGGCCAGCGGATGTCCATAATCGAATTCCCGGTTTTTCCCGGTTTTCCTGATGAAGATTTTAATCTTTTTTCCGGTTTCAACATACCCAGATACATACTTTCTATACCGTAGAAAAAACATTTTGCATTTTTTTAAGATAAAAGAAAATGAATCGTATTTTAATTTCAATATTTTATTCTAAATTCAATTGCTAACACAGGTTTACAAAATTTACCCTTTCTGAAGAGTCAAGATTTAACAACTATTTTCTATTTGAGGCGCTGATTCTTAGCAATAAGCTTTTTTCAGTCAAAAAGTTGGTTGAGAATTTTGTTGACCTTTGAAAATATTTTTTTCTTCTAAAAATGTGTATTTACCTTTTTTAGAAAAACTGAACAACATTCGAAGGATTTTAGATGTTATGTCATATCAATTTCATTGAAAATCGTGAATTGTATTGATTCTGTAAAACACGGAAATTTCGTAGACATTTTAAGGAATTTTACGCCAAAAGTAAGGCATTGTATTATGAGATCTACAACATCTAGGAAACATCTGAATCCTCGAGGGCAACATAAGCTTATAGAAATTGTAAGGCCTTTTGATCCAAAGGGGTATAATTTCGAGAAAACACGCATTAAAGATGTGGTGTTTGATTATTTTCCGTATACTCAAAAAAATACTTTTTTTTCGAATGTTACCATATAAAAATAAAATTCTTGAAATCTGAAAAAAAACACAAAATAAAGTTTGAAATATGAATAAAAGATTGAGGTGTTAACTCTAAATCTAACGTTTTTGCACTTATACCCTTTTGACTCTGAAGGCCTCATATACACTCAGAAAAATACTATTATGTATGCCATAAGATTCTCTTATGAAGTGGCGCCATAAGAAAAATTAATGAAATCCATAAGATTGTCTTATGACGCGAATGAATTCTGAAGATGAACGCCTACTTCAATGAGAGGTTGTTGCTTTTCATAAGAGATTCTTATGGAAACAGTGAATCACTAATAAGAAAAATTCTCGATATTTCATGCTGAAAACATTCACTTTATTGTTTGCCAAATTTGTTTAAAATTAAATCCTTCATGGTCACCATCAGCAGCGCATCAACAGACGGCTCCATCATAGTTTTTTTGCCGCATCTTAATCTTCGACCTTTCGTTTTTTGCAGATCAGCTTGCTGAAAAGTAAAAAAATAATGTATTTTAGTTCAACGTTCACAACAAAAAAATCAAATCGAACTTACCATTCCGGAGATAACAATAACATTTAACATTGAAGGAAAACTATAATAACTATGAACTGGCGATTGCTTCGTACTGTTAGATGATGAAAAAAAACTGATGCTATGAATGAATGTGTTCATCATTTTTTCACAATGCCGTTTCTTTTATTTTTCATAAGAACATCGTATGAAAATTGAAAGAATTTCATAAGACTCTTATGAAAAATTAGTTTGGACGCAAAAAAGTGGTTCATAAGATGTATCTTATGAAATTTATAATAAGATTTCCTCTGAGTGTAGATTTATTAGCTCATCAATTATCAATATCGATTACACTCAGAACTGATAAGGTTTAGAGCTTCCAAACGACATGTCACTTAAAACAGCAGTGATTGAAAAATTTCTAATTTAGGATTGAAAAATCCTATGTAATTTGAAAAAAGAATTTTAATTTTTAATTTCTATTCTAACTTTCCAGCTTTAAAATCTAAGTTAATTTTAGTTGCATAAATTGATTTGTTTTTCAAAAGTTTATCTTTTCCACAGAAATTCTCAAAACAGACTCTGATTTTGAAGCTGTATATTTCTTTGAAAATTGTATTTCAATATTTTTCTTAAATTGTAAATTTGAAATTTTAGTCTGATTTTTCAATCACAAATCTTAACCTAAAACCTGAATTTTGAATATGAATTCTTCATCTGCATTTTGAGTCGGACTTCTGTATAAATAATAGAAATTTCAATTCGATCTCTTAATTTGAATTTTCTACTTGAACTTTGAATTCAAATCGAAAATAAATTCAGATTTTGAAACTCTTATCAGAATTTTGAACATAAATTCTGTGTGATACTTTTTCGGCTAACAGTGTGATAAATAGCAACAACGGCTTTTTATTTAGCATTCCAATTTCAATTCTTGATCGATCCTTGGAATCATAAGAAATAGTCGTTTTTGTTGAACTGCTGACCGAAAAAGTATACCAATAATCCATTGAAAGTCGACAAATCACATATGAATATTATTTCTGAATATCACAAATTTTAATAAAAGATAAAAATTCTTTTTTTAATTTGATTATTTGAAACAGATTTTATAAATTCGGACTCTTATAGCTGGTTATTTTATTCAAATAAAAAACTCAATAGGGACACAAAAACATGCAACTCCATCTCTTATTGAATTATTACAGAAAAAAAAATTACCAAATTGTATCTATAGCTCCTGAAAAAAAATTCTTTTGATGAACTTTCCAATTAAGTATGTGAGTATATTAAGAGGAAAAATGATTTCTTTTGATGACAGTTTTTCCCGGTTTTGATTTCAAATTCCCAGTTATTTCCCGGTTTTCCCGGTGCTATTTTCAATTCCCGGTTTTTTCCCGGTTATCCCGGTTCGCTGGCCACCCTGCTAAAGGAAAGTACTTTTTCATAGATTTGTTTTGTGTAGGAGGAAAGATATTGAATTTCTTCGCGGTTTGTACACTTTTTTTTCCTATTGTGCAATGGTAAAAAAGTTATGCACTGTTGAATGGGTCGCAACAATTTCGTGTTCGCCCTTTATGAGCCGTTTCAAAGAAGAAATTATAAAAAAAACAATCAAAAGTATGCAATTTGTGTAACACGAAAATGTGCGCCTAAAGGACGCAATAAAAATACGAATACGTAAAACCACAGAGAACAGACATCGAGCCCCGAACAAAAATGTGTTGAAAACGTGTGTGAGAATACCAACCTAAGTTTCAAACCAAATTCGTAAGTGGACTAACATCCATAAGATGTCGCTACCAGTACACACATATTTACATTTTTTCGACACGCTTAGAAATTAATACTCATAGCTTATCTCAAATGAGGCCATTGCAAAATATGAGAGTAACACAACTTTTTGTGTAATAAATTTTAAGAACATCTTGATTTAAAAAAAAAATGCAAATCATATTTCAATCATACTTTAATCGCTGTCATATGTCCCAACATATGTCCCATATTGTTCAATCAATATTGACACTGAATTGAAAGTTGAATTCCATGTTTTAAAGTATGTCTGTCAGTAAATAGTTTTCTAGAACAGAGAATGTGAACATAAATGTTATAATTGTTAATTATGGTCGGTATTCCGGTTGATGTTATCTTGTAACTCATGTATTCTTATTTATTCATTTCTCTCTGTTATTACTTATTCATTTCTACTGATTACTAACCCTGAGTTACAAGTCCTCATGTATCGATCTCAGGTAACATCAACCAGAATATCGAGCTATAATTTACAATTATAACATTTATGTTCACATTTTCTGTTCTAGAAAACTGTTAACTGATAGTAAAATCCCAACACATACTTTAACACTTGGAATTCAACTTTCAATTCAGCGCGAAAATTGTTTGATTGGTGCATATGACAGCGTTCAAGTGTTATTGAAATATGATTTGCATTTTTTTAAAATCATGATGTTTTAAAATTTATTACACCAAAATTTGTGTTACTGTCATACATTGCACTGGCCTCATTTGAGATAAGCTATGAGTATTAATTTCTAAGCGTGTCGAAAAAATGAAAATAAAATAGGTGTACCGGTAGCGACATCTTATGGATGTTAGTCCACTTACGAATTTGGTTTGAAACTAAGGTTGGTATTCAAACACACGTGTTGAGCTCCAGCTCGAACTCTGTTCTCTGTGGTAAAACGAATAAAAAAAATTTGTTCCACAGCACAGTTTCCGTTGCGTCACATTTCTCAAAAGCCGTTGTAGCTTCTTTATTTCTCAATTCTGTAGAATAACTTTGAACGTGGCTTCAAAAGTTTCAAGAGAATCCTATTTTTTATTACAATACAGTCAGCGAAATAAGAATAGCACCACTATGTGTTTTGCTTGTTAAAATATGAATGATTGAAAATTACGAAAATTTTCTCATACAGTTTGTTCTGAATTGCATAACGGATAAATCAAGCATAAGTTTACTTTTTTTGGACGTAGCAATTGTCGTTGAGGACCAAAAATGTGAAAAAGGGGTGCGAAATAAGAATAGCACCACTTGATTTTTTCAACAAAAACAAAATTATTTTTAAAAATGTACTGTGAATAATAATGCTTCTACGAATTATTTGAATAGATAACTGCATTTTAGGAGTTTTCCAGAATTCCAAAGGTTTTCATATAGGTATAAAAGGGGATTTTAAAAGATGCTCCTCTAGCGTTAAGAAATTTGATATTTGAGCTATAAAACTTTATCAAACTGCTTGATTTCTTCATTAACATTCATAAGTATGATGCAAAATGATGAAACATAGATTTGAGGCTGAGTTTGAATCCAAAAAGCAGGTTGGAATTCAAAAATTCTGTTGTTTTTTAATAGTCAAACACTATTTCTCTAGTTTTAAGTCATAGATGGCACTGATGGCAGCACTATCTTGCCATTTAACCAAATTCATGCCCATTTTCAAATATCCAGGATTAATAAGGGAGTGCTGGATGATTTTGGTCAAGAAATGAATACATGTACCTTGTGAACGCTTTGGAAATTCTAAGATCACAAAATCAAAAAAAAAAAAAAAAAATAGAATTGCATTAAGGTCACTTAAAGTGAATTTTTTAGATCGAATATCAGAATACAGTTATTCTTTGCGATGAAGCTTGATGGACCAGACGGCTAGCAGCATTATTAGTATGATTTGCAATTGAATCGGAAGTTGAGATGAGCAGGAATTTAGGGGGTTGTACATTTTTGTGCTGGTGATTCTTTTGCAATTCCGTAAAAGCTTTCTGCAGCGTGAACTTTCACAAAACTGTGATGGGAAAATACCTCAAAATGATGAATATGTGCCTAAATAAACCTGGAAAATCAATATTGAGACTTAATTTGGTTTTAACTGCAAGATAAGGCTACGACTTGAAACTGGAAAAAGTGTGGTTTACTGAACAAAATCAAAGTTTTTGATTTCCAACCTATTTTTTCTGATTAAAAACTAATCCCGCCCCTAATTTGTTTCATCATTTCACGTCATTTGAATGAAAAAAGTAAGTAGTTTGGTAAAGAATCACAGCTCAAATATCAAATTTCTTAACGCTAAAGGAGCATATCTTAAAACCCCCTTTTAAAACCTTTGGAATTCTGGAAAGCTTTTTAAAATGCAGTTATCTATTCAAATAATTCGTAGATGCATTATTTTATGAATTCACGCCCCGCACGGTGGCCGAATAATTAGAATGCGAACTCATAAGAAATTACTTATTAAAAACCGTTAAAATATATAGTTGAAATGTCGGAGCAATTAAAACCGCGTGTTACTTCTAGGCTTACATTTATTCAACTCATTGTATAAGACACTTCTCTTGTATTCTTCTTCTTTGTGGTTGGCTTCTTGTGGCGTCGCAAGGGAGACAGACCGAGCTGTCACACCGGAGCTCAGAGGCGTAGATGATCGAGGGGTTTTGTAGAGCAAGACGCCCACAACATCCCCCGGCTTTAATAGAGATGGTAAGGGTGATACCACTGCGGCTGCCTTCGAACTCTCGAAGAGCGACGTGGTTCTGTAGGCACCGATGTAACTGGCCCGCCATTCATGGAAGCGGATTCTTGACTCGGTGCTGATGAAGATGTGGTTGACGACGACATTGATAAACTTGTATCCATGACAGACGACTCAGGGTACAGAGCTGAGCCACCTACTATCGTTGATTGGAGTAGTGAACTTGATTGATTCGGTGTAAAATGGAAACTGGCTTCGGTTGGTTGTGTAGACGTAATTGGTTCTGGTGACACTTTGGCAGGTAGTTTCCAAGAGTCCAGTAGAACGTCGAGAGGCAAATTCTGCTGTGCTCTTTTTGGTTCACCACTTGTATCTGATTCGGTACGGCTTCGAAGCTGATTCGCATGTGACCGAATCATCCGGCTTTCTTCGATGAACACTGTGTACATGACTCGCCCAACCTTGCTGCATACGATGCCTGGCGCCCAACGATATTTGTTGTTGCTGAACACCTTAGCGTAGACCAAATCGTGGATGTCGAATTTCCGTTTTAAAGAACACCTATCAATTTTCGTTTCTGGTGGCCTCGTAGGTGGGAGAAGTAAGTCAAGATTCATCCTGATGCGACGACCAAACATAGCTTCAGACGGAGAGGTGCCGTTTGTTACCTGTGGATTTGGTGTACAACGGTAAGTTAAAAGGAAAATGTCTAAAGCTTCTTCGATGGATCCCCTTCCGCCGCTAATTTTCTTCACAGCTCTCTTGAACGTATCCACGAACCTCTCTGCTTGCCCATTCGATTGAGGGTGGAACGGAGCGGTGGTAATGTGTTGGATTCCGTTGTCGTCACAAAACTGTTGAAATTCACTACTGGTGAATTGGGTTCCGTTGTCGCTAACCAGGATCTGCGGCATTCCCAACCGTGAGAAAATGTTTCTCAGAATACCAATCGTTGCTGTCGTTGATATACGGCGCGTCGGAATCACTTCAGGCCATTTCGAAAAGGCGTCAACGGCTAGCAAGAAATAGTCACCGTCGATCGGGCCAGCGTAGTCGATGTGGACGCGACTCCATGGGCCTGTAGGCTTAGGCCACGGAATCGGTGGTAAGGATGCCGGTGATCTTGCTGCTGATGCACAATTCTTGCAAGACTTAACGTACGCCGCAATATCGTCGTCCAGCGTAGGCCAGTACACATAGCTCCTGGCGATGGCCTTCATACGCTGGATTCCTGGGTGTCCCAGGTGTAGCTGCTTCAAACAACGATTTCGGTGTCTTTCCGGAATGACCAAGCGCTCGGCGAATAAAATACACCCGTCGAAGGTGGTCAACGAATCACGACGAGAAAAATAGCGCTTTATTTCCGGATCTGTAGTGCCAGCGTCTGGTGGCCAACCGTCTTTCGCGTACCGGAATACCTTACGGAGCTCGGGATCAGATTGGGTGTCCTTCTCAATCACCTTGAAACTAAGAGGGAGAGCATTAGTAGCGTCATGTACGACTGACCTGATATCGGTTTCCAAGGTGACGGTTGCGATGACGTAGTCTTCATCCGGCTTTGCGTGGTTGTCAATGAGCCGCGATAAGACATCTGCATGTCCGAACTTTTCGGTTGATACGTGCTCGATCACAAAATCGTACAACAATAAAGTGAGAGCCCAACGCTGTAGACGGTTTGCTGTGTACACTGGGATGCCCTTTTTAGAGCCGAAGATGCGGAGAAGAGGAGCATGATCCGTTTGCAAGCGAAATTTCCGGCAAAAACCATTTTATGAAATTTGGTTATGGCGAAAATGATAGCTAACCCCTCTCTATCCGGCTGACTGTACCCTTGTTCCGCTTTGGTGAGAGCACGAGCAGCGTGCTGAACCACTTTGATTTTACCATCCGGGAATTTGTGGCTAATCGTTGCACCGACACCTACGGACGATGCATCAGCGGATACAATAATCTCAAGCGTCGGATCGTAGTGAGTTAATAACAAATCCGAGCTGAGAATCTCCTTGAACCGATCAAAAGAACGTTGGCAATCGGTTGTCCACCGGAATTCGACACCTTCCTTGAGTAGTTCGTCCATCGGGTATCTCCAAGTGCGCATGTTTGGGACGAACTTCCCGTAATAATTCAGCGCTCCAAGGAACGATCTCACACCACTAACGTCAGCAGGAGCAGGTAACTTGAGGATCGTTTCGATCTTAGCTGGATCTGGTCGGAGCCCGTGACGATCGAGGAGGTGACCCAGGTATCGGATTTGACTTTTCCCGAACGAACACTTTTCTGCTCGGATCGTAAAACCAAACTCCTCGAATCTTTGGAAAACTGCACGCAAATTTTTCCTGTGATCTTCGTCGTTGATGCCACCAACAACAACGTCATCAAGGTAACCAGAAGTGTGTACGAGACCAGTCAGCATTTGGTCCACGATTTGCTGAAAGGCTCCGGGAGCCGCCTTCACTCCTGGTGTCAACCTGTTGTAGCGGTACAAGCCCCGATGCGTATTTATCGTCAGCAAACTTTTTGAACCATCCTCCACTTCAACCTGGAGGAACGCATCGCTCAAATCGATCTGGCTAAACACTGTACAATTAGCCAGACTCGTAAAGATGTCTTGGGGCAACGGGAGAGGGTACTGGTGGGGCTGCAATGCATCATTCAACCCCGTTGAATAGTCACCACAAATCCTAATCGATCCATTGGCTTTCCTGACAACGACGATTGGGGCTGCCCAATCCGAAAAATCGACAGGTGTGATGATTTTCTCCCGTTCGAGACGATCCAATTCGTCGTTCACCGCTTCGTGTACCGCATATGCCACTGGCCGCTTCGGCCGGAACACAGGTGACTTGCCGGCTTTTAGCTCCAGTTTCACTTGCACTTTCTTACAGAGCCCCAGTTGCTCTGTGAACACCGACGGAAACTCGCTCTTCAATCCTTCTACTGTCGATATACTGCTGGTAACTTGGCCACAGACGGTATCCAAAGGAACCGACCACAACCCAAACACTTCGATGACATCCGTTCCCAATAGATGGAGGTTTTCACTTGTCACTCGTAGTAGTCCAGGCAAGCTTTTGCCGTTAATCACTAATGTGCACTCAAACTCGCCACAAATGTCCAATGGCTTTCCGGTTGCGGTTTTGGCGACAACAGTCGACGAACAAAGTCCGGGTTTTCCAATTTTACACCACGTATCACTGGATATTATACTGATATCCGACCCGGTGTCGACTTGAAGTCGCACAACTGTTCCGTTCAGATCAACTTTCACATATTTTCGTCTTTCTTTTACACTACAAGTGTTCACTGTAACCACTTTTGCTGCAACACTGCCCTTCCGCTGCTCGAATCTCCACTTCGCATTTTCGCTGCGCTCTGGCAGAATCCATGTTTGTGACCCCACTTTCCACAACCATTGCACTTTTGGTTCTTATGGACACAATCACGAGCATAGTGCATCCCCCCACAGAGCCAACATGCACTTTTCGGGAACGATTTCGTTGGATTTTTGTTCACTGTTCTTGCTCGTTGTTTACCGGACCGCAAAACTTTCACGGAAGCTGCCGGAGCTTCGATCATAGCAGCATCGTGACGCAGATTCAGAAGGCGCTGACATTCTTCGGAAATTTGTTCTAGAGTAACGTCATTCCGCTCTTCTATTTTCGTCAGCAAACGTGTTCTTATTTCCGAATCTTTCTCCGACTTTAGCCCACACACAAAAACTTAACATTTGAACTGTTCTTCGCTTAGCTTAGACAGTTCGAACTCAACACATAACTTGTTTAGTCGGCAGGCATACGTCACATAGTCTTCGCACGACTGTTTGGAAATCTGCAGGCAGCGGTATCTGCGGCTGAGACCGACTCTGGTGATCCGAACAAGGTAGTGAGTTTCCCAACTGTTTCCACAAACGTAAAGTCTTTCGGCGTTTTCGGTAAAATGAAACTCACATACCTGTCATGTTCCGCGATTCCCAATTTTCTTATTAGCAGGCGAACTTTAGCTGCTGGTTCCAGCCTGCTAGCATCTTTTTCAAACAAGTCCTCGTATCGCCGATACCAGGCGGCGAATGTTATCTGGCCATCCAAATCGTACCGGAACTCTTTTATATTGTTTGCTAAAGAGTCTAGTAGCGCTTCAGGATTCGGAGGAACTTGGACCTGAATGGATGACATCATGCTCCGCATCAGTTGTTCCTGCTGCTGGATGAAGGCAAGTTGCTGCTGTTTCATTGCCTCCTGTTGTTGCCTCATCATCTCCTGCTGCTGCCTTAACAGCTCCGAAACATAACCTTGCTGCTGCTGCTGTAGGTACTGCATGTACGGATCGGCACGAGATGGAGGAACTTGCTGGAGAACTGGTGGACGTATGAACGGCTGCTGAGGAAACGATGTAGGAGGGTTCCTGGCACCATTTGTAGGCTGCTGCTGACCGTTTTCGGTCGGAACTTGGTCCGAAATGTCCTCATGAGAAGAATTCATTCTTCTACGTTTCCGCGTGGTCGACGTTTTTTACCCGAAGGGTTTTAGCTTAAAAACTCGAGTAAAATTCCACTTCCGAAGTCGCCACTTTTATGAATTCACGCCCCGCACGGTGGCCGAATAATTAGAATGCGAACTCATAAGAAATTACTTATTAAAAACCGTTAAAATATATAGTTGAAATGTCGGAGCAATTAAAACCGCGTGTTACTTCTAGGCTTACATTTATTCAACTCATTGTATAAGACACTTCTCTTGTATTCTTCTTCTTTGTGGTTGGCTTCTTGTGGCGTCGCAAGGGAGACAGACCGAGCTGTCACACCGGAGCTCAGAGGCGTAGATGATCGAGGGGTTTTGTAGAGCAAGACGCCCACAACACATTATTATTGACTTTTTCACAGTAAATTTTTATAAATAATCTTGTTTTTGCGGGGTAAGTGAAGACACCAGCAGTCCATTACAATTTACGTGATAACTTTTCTCGCTTTGCTTCTATCAAGCTCATCTCTTTAGCGTTTGTAAACAACATGTTCTGCATCACATTGAATGTAATTTTATGAAAATTGCTACATTGCTGAATTTTCAATGATTTTTTAAAGTTGAACTATACGAAAAACCGTCCACATTTACCCCGGTGTACCTTACTTAATTTATCCGTTAAGCAATTCAGAACAAACTGTGGAAGAAAATTTTCGTAATTTTCAATCATTCATATTTTAACAAGCAAAACACATAGTGGTGCTATTCGCTATTGCTTTCGCTCACTGTATTTCCTTTAAGCTCTATAACATTTGAAAATAATTACAGATCATTGTATGATGAAGTTTTCTACCACTTTTTTTGTGGCATGATTTAGATCGAGTTGTAATTTATTTCACAAACCAATTCTTAAACATTCTGTATAAATCCAGTTCGGAGTTCCGTAAAAACGGCTAAGTGCTAGAAAGACGATTTTCAACCATTTTTTTTTTGTTTCGAACTAACACCAGATTTCGACGTTCATGCATGTTTGAGTTATTTGGCATCAAAATTAAAATTTCGATTTACCAGATTTCGTTTGGTCTCCTTTTAGATGAACTTTAGAGTAAAAAAAATTAGGATCAAAGGCATGCTCAACATGGATGTTCTTCGGGGTTTGAGCAGCCATGCCCAGTTTTTGTAACCCCGATCAGGAGGGAAAAACAAAATTATATCAAGATGAGATATTTTGATACTAATTCTTTTCTATCTAAATGAGTTATAATTCAGTTCTCGTGGGATAAGGAAAATATCTCAAATTATATCTAAAAATCTATACGATCATAACTAAATTATATCAGTTTTTGATATGCTCCTATCCAGGCCCTGGCAATTTCACTTTCAATCGTCAATCGTCACTCAAAAATGAACACAAAACGCGTCATTCGAAAGAGCTTTACTGTCAATTCCCTCTCACACCAGCTTCTCTTCACATTCGGCAAACGCTAATTTCACTCCGCTTTCACCTCGGTCTCCTTCGTTCGAAACTGGCAATCGTCAATTTCATTTAAAAACGAAATTCGAGCATATCCCTTTCAATGAAAGTTTCATTGCGTATACTCGCATACCTCCGAAAACAAAGCCGGCTGATGCCGGCTGGAAAACAACAATATACACCGACAATTTGCTGGCGCCCAAGGAAGACACCAACAATTGCTTGAAGATGCACACGGTGCCAGGCCGACACGGCCGGTAGACGCATCAACAAAAATACCAACAATTGCACGGGGCACATCAAGAAATCTGTTGCCACGCGACTGGTGTGTGTAAGTGTACACACTTAGATTGCATATTTCCCCCTCGGGATAATGACTCTCTGAACCACAGGGTAATGGCTGAATTCATTCGAAGTTCGTATGGGAACCATCCCGAATCTTGGGACAGTTGATTTCTCCTGAAATCCGGGACATAATATTCACGAATGCACAGGCACTCTAACAATTTTCCTGTATCATGGGAAAACTTCAGCTGTCAAAAGTTTTCTGTCGCGTTTTTTATAATTCATCCTTTTCTGTCTTACGTATAACGTTTCGCATAATTTTCCCTTTTGAAATAAACTAATAGTCGTTCGATTAAAGCGGGAGTGGCTGAAAGTCTAGCGGGCGGTAGGAATCAACAGGTCGAGGAATTGGCCGTTGGAGAATTATATACCGATACCGATGCTGCTGCTGCTGACTGCCGGAGAAGTTGATTGCCGATGAAACCTCTGCTGACTGCTGGAAATATGCTTCACAAAATAAGGCCGAGGATCTAACGGATAGGTAAAATCCGGTGGAATCCGCAGCAAGTTATGGTGCTGGGGCAGGTTAGTATTTTCATCCAATTAATAATCGACTGAAAACTGATATTTGACTGTTCTTTGTTTGCAGGTAAATCCAACATAAATTACATAACCATCAGGAAAGACAGCTTGGATTTTTATGTGCTAATTATGACAAAGGAATGTTAAGTATTATTGATTGTGAATAAATGTTAATAATAATGAACAAAAGATTTTGTTATTTTGGTGTAAACATATCTGAAATTCATGTAAATACCGGATGGAAACCATTCCGAACCTACAGGAATACTTCGAAACTCCCTGCAAATTACAAGAGAAAACTGTTTCGAACGTACAGGTGCATGTGACAGTTGTTTCCCTGAGCTGTTTCTCTGTCCTGAAATCGTCCTGTAATTTCAGCTGTTGAAAATACAGGACGAAATCCTCCCGACCACAGGAGAAAAGATTAAGTATGTATGCTATTTGCTGCCTGTTTTGCTGCATTGAAAGTCTCGTTTGACGTCGAAATTGATGACACTGATTGCGGACAGTTTCAAGCATCATTGAAATTCTCTTCTGCTGACTTTTGAATTTCTTTCTTTCACCCGAGCAGAGAATATGAGAGGATTCACTTTCATTCGAGTAATGAAAGTGAACTGCTCGAAATTGAAATTTGTTGGAGTGAGACGAATAAAGGGAAATTTCAATTTCATTCTTTCCTTTCGACGATGCCGAGCCCTGCTCCTATCAAGCTTATATCTGGTTCAGATAGCATAGTTTGATATTAGGCAGAACAAATCCTATCAAAATTATAACTTATCGAGATATTAATGCTTCGAGAAAGATTTCTAGTGGAATGTCAGTAACCCACCCTATTTGCTAAAATCATGCTCCATTTTTGGTATCCCAAAAATTTGGTTCAATTTTATGAATCTGCTGAGCGAAACTCATTAAAGTACGGTTTGGACTGTTGCGTGTTGACTTCAATGTCCGTGTTTCTTTGAAAGTTATATGCATATCAAAATAAGATACGGTTATAATATTATAACAATTTGAAACAAATTCTTTATCGTTGAAAGTGAGTTCAATCCTATTCAAGACTGCCAATCAATATAAGATATAACCAAGATTCAAGAAAATAAGAGTCGAAAATTATGACAACAATATTCTAACTGAAAAAGATATAAATATCTCGTTGAGATATGTTTAAGTTCTTATTTTGATATGCTCTCCTGATCGGGACCCCTTATAAAAAATTCGTGGATTACATGTTTTTTTGCATAATATGTATATAATTTGCATTGATGCAAGAACCGTCCAAAGACTTAAACGGGAGATTGGAGAATGAAGCTATACACAGTAAACTAAAATTACCGAGTTCGGTAATTTATTTTACAGAACTAGCTCTGTAATTAGAAAATTTTCGGTAATTGATCAATTTGACGTTTAGTTTTTACCGAGTTCAGTAAATCGGCTCTTGACTTACCGAAGTTCTTATATTTTAATGTAAACAAATCTCAATGCCATCAATTTTCGGTAAAAAATCACCGAAATCAAACTGCAAACAAGACGAACGTCAAAATTCGATTGTCATTTTTCGCACTCCGGGTCTTCCTTCTCATTCTTGCAACCGAAATTAATCGTTTCGACTACTTTCGTGTGCTCGAGTGTGATGGGTGTCTTTTAACCGGCCAGTCGTCGCCATTGCTCGGCATTTTCGGTTTCGCGTGCTTTGAGCAATGAAGCAGCAGTTTTTATTTTTGCTTCGATGGCCTCCATGCATGCACTTGAACGCACATAGACGATCGGATTTGGGACATCGCCAGCACCGCGGCGCTTCGCATGGAATGGATTGCTAATTTGATCGCAGCTCCAGTAAAGGTACATCAGATGAGTTTATTTTCCGCACTTTAGTAAAAAATTAATTTTACTTCCAGGTCCCGTGGCTGTGACAACCTTCCTCCAGTCACCTGTGGCAGATGGCCATTGTCCACAGAATGTGGAGGAGGGGATCCTTGAAAAGCCACGAGACGGTACCATGTTGCCATAACACAGAAAATAAAGTTAAAATAATTTGATCCAGCTCCTCATTTTTATTTGTAGATTGAGCCTCTGCTATTAAGGCGTCCTCTAGAAATGCGATAGTATTTAGCAAAAAATATTTTTTTCGGTAATTTTTAACGAAAACCGCAAAACGTTTGCTAGTTTCAGCTTATGATGCACAGCATATTACATGAGATGATATTCGAGACTCAAATCATCTCGTGTAGTATGCTGATTACGTACACCAATCTACGGAACGTTTTGCGGTTTTCGGTAAAAATTAGTGAAAAATTTAGTTTTTGGTAAATATTATCGGCATTGCGGTAATAACAGATATTTCGGCGAAAAAATCAATTTTTCGGTGAAAACTACCGAATTTTCGGTAAAAATTGGAGCAATTTTGTGAAAGTTACCAGTTTTTCGGTAAACATTACCGAACTTTTTGAATTTATCTGGTAAAACTGACCGGTTTTTTGGTTTAAATTACAGATACTTCGGTAAACTCTTCCGATTGTTCGGTAAATATTACCGAACTTTTACAGTTTTTTCGGTAAAAATTATCAGTATTTCGATAATAATTACAGGTGTTTCGGTAAAAAATTTCAAGTATTTCGGTAATAGTTTTAGGTATTTCGGTAATCATTACAGGTTTTACGGTTAAGTCTACCAGTTGTTCGGTTTATATAACCGAGCTTTTTAGTTTTTCAGTTAAAAATAACCAGCCTTTCGGTATTAATTAAAGTCCTTTCGGTTCAACAATACCGATTGGTCGGTTATATAACGAGCTGTCATGTTGACAACTGTCAATATTTTGACAGATGATCAGCCGAGTTTTGGTTATTTTTTACCGAAAAAGGTCCGTAATATTTGACAGCTGTCACTTCTCAGCCATAGAAAATTACCGAACAGTTTAACGATCTCCACATGTTAGGATTTCGGTAAAATAATTACCGAACTCGGTAATTTTCGTTTACTGTGTACTGACGACGCCTATGGACTATTATAGCACAACGAGTGAATGACAAGGCTCGGTTGCGAATGCCAGTGAACATTTCACTTTTTTTTTCTCGTTCTGCCGCATTGTCAGCGTCCAATGAACCATTCATTCATAACGTTGCAACAGACCTGTACAACCATTACCCTAGTAGTAGTGAAAACGGCATAATTCGTAGCCAGCAGTAGAGCAATTCGGATCATTGCTATCGCGTAGCTTTTGTTTCGCTTTATTTCTTTAATTTTCGTTATTTGTTCGGTTTAAAGTTTGTTTAGTTTTGTGTATTCAGTTTCCGAAAAACTGTTGCGTATATAGAACAGACGACTAGTTTCGGGCAAATGCTGGAAAACTGTGTTTGAAAACAGACCCATTTTTTTTCTCGGGCTCAAACCTCACAGCCAGTGATCGTGCGCTGTGTGTGTATTCGGGCAGAAGAATTCAGGACACTTAGCAGAAGAGAGAGAGATCGGTGTTGTCGTTAACAGGCTAGCACGCTTGAATCGAAAAGGTGAGAGCGAGATGACATCGCACTAGTCATCGTCGTCATCAGTTTTGTTTCGGGCCATCGGAGCCAACATAATGGCAAGGCAACGCACACATGCACTCTCGTGCGAGAGTCGGAAATGTGTTTCAAGCTGTGTGTGTAGTTCAGATTGATGATTGAAAGGTCCAGCCCTATTTTGTTCATTATGTTAGCTATGTGCTACGTCGTCGAGTTGCTGATCACACTGATGATATGAATATTACGAGCATAACGATGACGATACTCCTACCCAATCTACAAGAAGCAATGCACACAGCGAGGAGATCTATGTGAAAAAAATGTTTGCGAGTTAAATGGGAGTTTAGCAACATACGCCTGCAGATTTAACAGTGAATCATCAACGAGACTGTCCGGGAAAACTAACGTTATTTTGCCACAACGGTTGATTCAAAACAAATGGAGTCGGGGTTTTTGTTTAACAAAATATTCTCGTTGATTCTCCGAAGCACCTTACTAAATGTGAAACAAAGTGATAAAGTGTATGAAATCTTATAACAAAATAAAAGTGTTTTTGGGAGAACGAACGGTCCAAAGTCTTGATCATGGAGGGCTAGTGCTGGTGTTATTATAACTGCAAATTGTTATTCCCTCACAGTCATTAAACATTCGTTGAAGAGCTCTGTTTTTTTTTGTAATCTAAAATCAAGGATAACCATGATTTAGTGTCATTTACACGAAATCAGTGAGGAAAAGGAAAAAAAAAAATTACCACAAACCAACCAACCATGGGGGACACGAAAGTGAAGCAGTCGTATTTTGGATCGGCGCCTCACCAGCAGGCAACAACTTCAAAAGCCGTCATGGCACCTTCCGTGATGGACGGTCAGAAAGGGAGTCCGTCGAATTTGAAAAACTCACCGACAGTTAAGGAAGATGTGGTGGGTAAAAGTCCTACCAAGTACGATCTGTTGAAGGCGCGTAAGGCCGAACTAGAAGCAAAGTTGAATGAAAAGTATGCTCAGCTGCAACAAATCAAACGTGAAGAGGCTCAGCTTATTGGAATGTATCCAAGCGATTTTAGCGCTGGAGTTGGTAGTCAGGATCAAAATGGAACAGCACCAACGTTGAGGCGGAAGATTGGTACAAGCTTCAAATTGCCAGAAAATTTATTGAACAACAAGGAAGACGACATAAACAAACTCCTCTTGGAGAAACAGATTCAACAACAAATATCAGAAGCATCCCTTAGGTTAGCTAACGATACGTCACAACCCAAGTCAGTTCGAAGGACTCACAAACAAAATTATGACACAGCTCAACAGAAATTGTTAGCGATTAATCAGAATCTGAGCGTTCTGAAGAAACGACAACAGCAGATAGCAGAACAGCAAAAGCCACCCCCACCTTCTACCAGAGACGATATAGATCTTCACAAGAGCCAACCCGTGAACAGATTTCGATCAAACAGCAACAGCAGCAGCATGATGTTGGTTCATATGTCAGAGCGACGTAACTCGATCAAATCCAACACGTCCTCTAATCATTCCAACAGTCTGCACAACACCTCCATGGGTTCCGTGACTAAGCAGCAACAACTTATGGTTGATATACCGAGTCAACATACAAATCACTATCATTCGCAACAAATATCGCCTTATTCCATACATTCTGGAATGCTCTCTGTCATGCCTTCTGGTTCGCAGAGCATGACGCCAGCCGCCTCGGCGGCAATGGTATCGCAATTGAATATTTTAAGACAGCGCGCTCGGCACGATAGCTTCAGTGGTATGATAAACTATGACATGGCCGGATCCATCGATTTAGCCAAGATGTCTCCCGTAAGTAATGGTAGCACACATCATCAGCACGTCCATCCTCATCAGCATTTTCAACCACAACAACTGCAGCAGCAACAGCGACAATCCCAACCTCCAACGACGACTGTTCCGGGAGGTCCAAACAGGTTGAACAAAATAATCCATCAACAATTGCATAGCCACAGCCCACCGCCCCCAGGCCATCTTTCCCATTCCAACAGTTCCGGATATGTGCTCTCACCGCCGGCAAGTGCTTCTTCAGCCATTTCCAGTCAAGCCTTTGTTTATGATTCTAAGCTGATTTCGCGACATCAACCACCTGTTCCTCAACCTCAACAACCGAACGATCAAAACTCCAACACAACAGCCAACAGTAGTTACGAAAGTCAACATGAGGTGACTCCCGGGCTGGGCGGCTACTGGATGATGCTGGAAACCGGTGAAAAGGTTTGGTGTGCAGTAGACAATCGATTTTCCAGCTTGGATCGGAAGCAAGGGGGCAGCATGAAAGTGTCCCGATCCAAACCAAATCCACTGAATCACGCCGCACCCACCAAGAGCAACTCGATGGGTAACTTCGATTTTATCAACAAACAGCAGCCTTCGGAATGTTCAATTCAACCTGATGCTATATCTGTAACATCCGGCTCAAGTGAACATAAACGACGGGAGAAGGTTTGGAGAGAGACTTCTCTAGATACTCCAGTTATCAGACATAAAACTCTTCCATCTCCAACTTCTTCAATAGCCATGACTGTACCTTTGAGTCCTCCGGCTTATCCTCAACCACCTCCTCCACCTCAACAGCATCATGCACCGGTGCAAACTCCTCTACATGTTAATACTTCCGGAGGGTATATAGTTTCGCCTTCGTCACCGTTACTGCTGTCACCCCAGCAGATGAGATATTACCAGCAAAAACAGCAGCAGATTTTAGAACAGCAAAGGCAGCAACAGCAAAGAATAAAGCAACTAGAGGAACAAAAGCACCAAGCATATCTCATCGAGCAACAGCAGCAGCAAATTCTACACCAGAAACTGCTTCGATCTCCTCAATCGCTGAAGCAAGCTCAAATGTATCACGCTCAACAACATCCCAGCCAACAACACTTGGACCTGCTGCCACATCCTTCCCAGCTCTATGACAGAGAAAATCAAAATATTATAAACCAGTACAGTCACTCCCAGGATTATCCTCCTCCCAACAATCTTTCCTCCCGTCATCCAGATTTACTCATATCTCCAACCCTGTCCGCTTCTTCATCGCATACCTTAACATCCCCAACACTACGGCAGCAGACCTCAGTATCGCCTACACCATCCACTGTTACAACAACTTCAGCGGGACCCAATGTGACAGCGATCATCCATTCAACTCCGGACATCCAAACAGAATCGCCCAAAAACGTTACCATCGTTCAGCAAGGCAAGATACTACCCTACAAGGAGGTTAGCAAACCGTTCGAGATGTCTGACTTCTACAAATACTCCACCAAGTTCCGCCAGAAACAACAACAGCAACAACAAAGCCACCAATTGGGTATGGGACAGCATCATCACAACCACCATCAGCAGTTCGATCTACCTAGTCCGAATGGTAACAGCTCCGGTGGCCTCAACTCCTCCGGTGGTCCCAACGGAGGCGAAATGATCCAGAAAGTAGTGTATCAACCACCCAATCCCTCGATATGCCACCCTATCAACTACAATTGATCCGTTCAATACTTTCAACAGAGAGAAGCTTTGCATGCCGGACGTTCCTTGTTAATGTCGATCGTTTGAAACGAATATAGCGTTACACAACAAATACAAATACACCTACTGTACCAGTTAGTCAGCGTACGATTTTCCGGGAAGAAAATTTAATCGCAAGACTGATAAAACAAATAGAAAAAAATGATAGGATGATGACACGCGCTAGATTGATTAACACTACAGTAAACTGTTATCTGTGAACCCACTTGTTTTTGTTTGTGTTTTTTTTTGTAATACAGTCATATGCCTTGTCTAGTTCATACTCGTCATCATTTAAACTAGAATTTAGCCTTAAAAAAGTGCTCACAAGCTGACGTCAAGAATGGGTTTCAACTAACTTTACGGTGTTAATCAATTCTAGCACGTCATCAAATGCTAAAAAATATTCATTTTGCTATGATAATTTAAAAAACAAAAACAAAAAGAGCCAGGAACAAATAGAATCCTTTTCGTTGAAGCGAACAACATCAATCGACCACCACTAATATCGAAACCCCTCATTGGAAAACGTGATATTTTAGAGTAGGAAGGTAGAAGTCACACCACACAACAGTCGAACAGAAAAATACGATAGGTACCGTTTTTTTTTTGCTGTTGTTGGTGGTGTTGTGCTTCTTTATAGCACCCAGGAATAACAATAATAGCTTACAATGATCGAATGCATTTAATTACAAACTGCGCGAACTCTGCCAATCAAAATTCACTCTACTGAGCTGCAAAACAAGACTGCGTTTTACACATTTTGATATGCTTACATATAGATCACGCTATCAATCAGACAATCAAGCCTTTCTTATAAATAATCGAGTTGTTGAGCTATAAGTACTTTGTATAGATAGACATAAAAAAATCACTGAATAGACATCGGCCTTATTTTTGCAAACTAAGCATATAGCTACTAGAAATTGAGAGCGGAAACTGTTTGTAGGAATATATTTTGAACAGAACTGAAAAGTACCTTTATCTTTACAAATGTGTACATTATATAGTTAAGTTTACCGGTAGTCGCGTTATCGGATAAGTTTGTTTCAAAGGTGATTTTGTCACGCGTTGCGCTTTCAGAAGAAAAAAAAAACGAACGAGACAATATAAAGAGCTAGTTTAAATAAGAAACATGACTGTAAATACAGATACTCTAAAGTGGTTAATTTGTTTTAAGCTACAACCTTTCGTGTGGAAGGTTTCCTGTTTGCTATACTCTAGTAGTAGTTATCAACCGGAATATATGGAATTAAATTTGACATTGTTTTTTAAATTAGAAATATCCGAAAATCCAACACATCTACATTCGCGATGAATTATTTCTGCTTTTTTTCATAATTTTATTAAAAGTTTTTTAATTAAAAACTTTTTCTGAAAAACAGTATATACTTCCTGTAAAAGGACGGAACCAAATTTTTTCTAAAGGGTGTCCACGATAAAATTGCCACACACAAAATTGATCCGCAAAATTCGAGTTTTCATCCGATTGCCATCAAATTTTCAGGGATTGAAGAATGACTATTAAACTTCATTTTACCATTTTTCTCGTATTTTATTCACAGTCCATACGCAAATGCCAGCACATTAGCCTTACTTAACCCCGGCCATAAGATTCTGCACAACCTGTGAATCAACAGTTTTTTGCATGTAAACCCGTACTTTCTTCAGTTCCTGGACTGTCTTCACTACCTTAGGTCGTTTAAACGGTAGTGAAGACAGTCGAGGAGCTGAAGAAAGTATGGGTTTACATTAGACTGCCCCAAATGGGAAATTCAAAACCTGTGAAATGTTATGCGCTGCAGGCTAGCCCATTTTTGAAGCCCAATAACTTTTTTATCTTAACTCTTATCGAAATGCAGTGTTGGGATGAAATATTTTTCATATCTTAGGGTTTAAGAAAAACCGTTTTTGAAAGAAATGGACCGACAGGAACCAAAGTTATTGATGAAAAACTTGTTTTTCATATTTCTCCCGAACAAAATGTCTCAAAATCCCGTACAAACTTCAGGCTCATTGAGCGATCCCTTCCCGGGTTCCGATCTGGCCCAAATTTGACATGGGATCTTGTACTTGACCTTGGATCAATTTTAGCCTGCAGCGCATAATATTTTCAAGAGTCGGGTCATTTGGGGCACTCTAGTTTACATGCAAAAAACGGTTGATTCACAAGTTGTGCAGAATCTTATGGCCAGGGTTAAGGCCAATGTGCTGGCATTTGCATATGGACTGTGAATAAAATACGAGAAAAATAGTAAAATGAAGTTTAATAGTCATTCTTCAATCTTTGAAAATTTGATGACAATCGGATGTAAACTCGAATTTTGCGAATCAATTTTGTGTGTGGCAATTTCGTCGTGGACACCCTTTATTGTTGTCTCTAAATGTCTGTCTAGTAATTGCTATCGTTCCTGCCAAACTTTATCACCATACTTTCCGCAGTAGGTTATGTGTTATTTGAAATTCAATATATCTGGGATCTAAAGTGTCCATTTCCAGTTAACAAAACTGAAAAGAATTTTTTCAATTTTGAAAATATGCAATTTTGACTATGAAATTTTGCATGGAAAAACGGAAAATTTTGTTGTTTCTTGATCCCCATCGCTTCACGGTTTTCCACTCCAGCTTCACACGTTGCAGAAGTTTCGTAAGACCATCAGCTAATGCTATTTACTCTTCTGTGCAAATATAATCCAGATACACGATTATGCTCTCCAGCGCCTCATGGATATAGTGGTGGCGAATATCGATGTGCTTCTGTATTTCTTATTTGTCGAATTGCGATTACATAGGCTTACCAGATACTTTCAGAAAAAAAGCGGGACATTTCACGAGAAAAAGCAGGACGTCGCCGAAAAAAGGAACATTTTAGAAATTCTTAAAAACCTTATTTTTATGATCCTTTCTATACATACGTATATGTTCTTAGCTAAAATGGTTCATAGAAAGAAATAAAACATGTATAAATGTAATTTGTTTAACAAATTTTTCGTATACTGCGAACACTTTAGTCGAAAATATTGTAGCTCAGGGCAAGGTTACCGAAATCACAGAAATATCTGTAAGTTCACAGAATTTTTAGCAAATGTTCATCACACAGAGTCTGTGTCAAAGAAAACAGAATTTTGGGAATATTCACAGATTTCTGAGTTTTTTTTTTACGCGCCTAAAATCTCTTTTTGAAATCAAGTATTTTATCGGATTTGATGTGGTTTGTCAGTATAATATCAAATACTTCTTTTTCTTCGAATAATCCAAATAGGAATACTAAGTCCCTGACTTTTCTCTTTTCTTCACAAAAAAAAATATGACAAAATTTATAATTATCATATACCTACGTCATACCTAAGCCTGCCAGATATTTCTCTGAGTGTATTCCGGCTTGCAAATCCGGGTATTTTACCCAAAAACCTGTCCAAATTCCGGTCATTGGATTTTGAAATTTTTAATTAAAAAATCGGATAATAACCGGGAAAATCTGAAAAATGCAGGCTTTTCTCATGTAAATTCAAAATGTTCAATTTATGTAAATTCTATGAAAAGAAAAACGTAGGGGAGATGGGGGCATAATGGCCCCCTTAAGGAAAACGCTTATTTAACCATAGAGACCAGCTGTAATATGTGAATTACATCATTGTTTCGTGTTCAAACACTCAAATAGTCTATTGCCTAATTGGATGAAACTTGAAAAAGTAGATAAAAACGTTTGAAAATGCATTTTAAAAAATTTTGCCGAAAGCTGAAAACCAGTCACTGTAGAGGCATAATGCGAAACCCCCCGAGGCAGTATGAGCACTGGACTAGTTCACTTTTCGGCTTTTTTCGCTGATCACAACGCCACTTACAGGGTTTGATCCTCATTCATTTTCAAGAACTCTGGCCGAATTTGAGCTCATTTGAGTAACTTTCCAGCGTGCGCTAGAAGTTTTATTGAAAAAAGTCCATTTTTCTGGAAAATTTTCGTAGATGTGTTCTAGCAAGCTGTTGTTAATATAAAATGATAATTTTATAGTGCTCGGTTATTGGTATGACAAGCATTCGTATGGACCTGTTTTAGATAATTGACTAAATCAAACCGAAAAAATTTAAAAATTCATAAACTACCAACTTTTACAGAAAATGTACTTACAAGTTAAGAACTTAAAATAAGTAGTAAATAGAAAAAAATTATTTTCGATATAAACTTTTCATAAAAAGATAGCCTTATTTTTAACCTTTAATTTGATGTATAACACTTAATTATCGCAACAGTACAAGCAAAGATATTCAAATATCTATGCAACAAATTTGATTTGATAAAATATTTTTCATTCAAGTTTGCTCCACACCAACTTGTGCACATAACATAACATAAATTTCTTCGTCCATCAGGACACATCTGTCACATTGCATAAAAACCGGTTGCACATATTGCAATCTAAGGAACTGTTCACTGTTAGTTATTTTACTTGGTGTCTACTAGTAAGACAACACTTTTTGACTGACGGAAATGGGCTTTTTGCATTATTTAAGGGATCTGCATTCAGTTATCCCCAATAACCATAGACATTTTAGCATATTTAACATCAAGCGTTCCATTCCGATGCTTGATTTGAACTTCGTGTGGATCCATTCAGTCCAAAAAGTAATCAGAAAAAAAATCAACAGTTTATGAGTTTTCAAGTCGACAATGAAGAATTTTCGAGGCGCAAAATGCGCAAAAGACGCAAATTTGTGCAAAATTATTTTTACCATGGCTTTTTGCATCGTTAATATCTCAAACACACATTAACATAAAAATCTGGCAAAAATAGACAAGATAGTCCTTTTCATAACCAACACAACGCTGCCAAAGTTTTGCATATCCAAGCTCTAATAACGTAGCTATCACCGAAATAAAGTAATACTAAATGATCATAGCCTTAGTCTAATGAGCACCATTAATGAAGGCATAATGAGCGTTTTCTGCCGGGGAATCTAGCAGCGAATTCGACTCGATGAAGTCAACTGAGTAATAGAGCTACAGCTTAACTTGTATCGTCTGACGATTTGGCCTATTGGTCAGATGTCGGAGAGGTAATCAGTAGGCTCGAGTTTGATTCCTGGTGGAGGTGATTTTTTTTTTCATTTATCATTCATTATCATGATTGCACTAAACGGTGAGGCGTAGATTCATCAAACAAAGCAATAACAAAATAATCTAGGTCTGTTTGTAGAATTCAAAGAATTAACACATGCTCATACATTATGTTTCTGGTGTTTTGTTTGACGGATGATGCTTTGATGCTATTAGCCGTATAATGTAACAATAAAAAAAAACTCAATCATGTGGTATGTGCAAAAAAAAATCCCCTCGAACAGGAATCGAACTCGAGTCTACTGATTATCTCTCCGACACCTTACCAATAGGCCAAATCGACAGACGAAACAAGCCAAGCTGTAGCTCTATTATTCAGTTGAATTCATCGAGTTGAATTCGCTGCTACACTGAACCAAATCGGGCTATAAAATGTATAGTTCCATTTTAATAATTTTTATGATTTTACTGTTTGATAGATACTAATGGTATATTCAGTAAAAAATATTACAAAACCCAATACTTTTTACAAGTTTGTCGATATCCGACAGTATCCAGTAAAAAGTACTAGAAAATTCAATGAATCTAATAAGCTTGTAGCGCTTTTTGAAATGTATAGGAAAATCCAGTACCTTTGTTCGTGAAGTTTCGGTACTTGTTTTGACTTGGAGAAATTAAGTCCTGCCGGTAAACATAAAATGCAACAAAATAGAACGGAAATGTGTGTTTCTAAGATAATTAGTTTGTGCATCAGATTGGTGCGTGCGTGTCAACAGAATCAGTCTAGAATGAGCCATGAGAACGGGCCGTTCTAAGACTCCACAGTGCGGAATCAAAAAAAAAATCCTTAAGCGGCGAAGAATCAAACTAGGGAGAAAAAAATTAATCCAAAATGTTTTGAGTATGTAAGTAATCATAACTTTTCAATTAAATTTTAAAATATCGTTTTTATTGAATTTATTTTTTCCAGCTTTCATCTGAATTAAACGGAAGGATCATAACAATTTAAATTAGACATCTGGCCAGAGTAACTTGTGGGTGCAAAATTTTGATCAGGCGGAAGATCAAAATGTTCATCATACAACATCAGCATAAGGAGAATAATTAAGCTACAACTAAAAGAAGTTCAATACTGGAGTTCCTTCATTCAATTCCCAGCGAGATTTGGCTCTTTGAATGATATCCTTTCTGACACTGGAGTAACCCGGACCAGAAGAACTTCCGGACCGGTACCTTCGCGAATACAGAAAGCTTTTAATCGGTAAGTTTTGAAAATTAACATACATGCATTTTCAACGAGTAGTGGTGATATTACAAATATTGTCGATTTCAGATGATGAATAAAAACGGATTATGAGATGGCGAGATGAATCCTCTTACTTCAACAGAACGGCTGAGAACAAAAATCGAATCCAGAAAATGCTCCAAATTACATGTTCAATTGATTTTAACGGAAAATTCGGGAAACAGAGGCTAGAGATGGATGTATTTTTTTAGACGGGATTAATCTTCTATCAATAAAATTTGCATAATGAATCTCAATGATGTTATTTATTTACGCTGCAATGAAAAAACAAACTTGAATTTAAGAATAAATTGAACTACGACATTTTTATTACAACTAGGTACTGTCAATTTTACTTCTTTTTATGGTAAATTATATCATCATGGCGCACTTTAAAATTCATTGAAATTTTCTATAAAATTTATCACCTCTATTTCGACCGTGCATTCGTAAAAAGTATTGGATTTTCCTTTAGTGCAAAAATACTAAAATTCCCAATAAACCTTATAGCCCGATTTTGTTCAGTGTAGATTCCCCGGCAGAAAATGCTCATTATGCCTTCATTGATAGTGCTCTGTTCGCCTCTAGTGAACAAATTAAAGTAAAAAAGCGTTTTAAATTGATTAAAGTGAAAAATCAAAAATTTTATAATGCTGAAAATTGAGAAACAATGTGTAGATCATGTTGCAGTGCGTACATTTCAGACCAAGATGATTTAAAAGTCATAAAAGCTTATTTGGTGGTGCTTAAAAATTATAATATTTTCGTCACTTGAGAACCTAGCTGGTTATTATTTAATATTTCTGTAAAAATGAAAAGGATATTTATTTTTTGGTGAAAAACTAATACTATGGGTAGTACGAAACATGTCCTTATGAAAATTTGTTTAAGAAAATACTTACTTATGTAGAAAAAAGGAGTGCTCATTACCATGCTTGGCAAAAGTCATCGTCATGAGGCGTGAAGCTGTGACTGTGAAGCCTCTTGGTCCGTCAAACTCAATTGACTGTTCCTTAACGACCAGTCACTTCGTTTGCCAGTCATTCATTCCCCATTCATTTGAAGCTAAAATAATAACCTAGTCAAGCAATCGCATTCAAGCGACCGATGACGAAAAACAAACGCATTTATTATTATTGTTGCTCCTGCCAGCAAGCTCGTTTTCAGTTTTTTATTGCTATTGTTGCTCTCTGCCAGCAAGTCGTTCAATTAGTTGTACCTGCCGTCAGCAGCCGATCGAAGTGTGAAGAGCTTTGTCAGTCACTCTCAGGAGAAATTTTGACCATGTGTAGGAGCTTCGCCAGTCGATGATGGAGAAATGTTGATTGTTGTCGTGCTTTATCCGTCATGCGAGTAGTGAGGCTCCGTCAATTGAGAACAGTGCCAGTCGTTTGATGAAACAAAACTAGTCGGGTCAAGCGTGACGGGCGAAATTTACCATCACTGCTCATTACGCCCTGGGTGCTCGTTATGCCCTGGGTGCTCGTTATGCCCTCATCTCCCCTGGTATTGATTTGGATTTTGCTTCGATTGAGGATATAACCGGTGATTTTACGGACCAGGAAAAAGGCAGGCAATCCGAATGTTTCCTCATAATAAAAATAGTAACAAATTGGCAGTATTTGAACGATTTCAAATAGCTCTGTTTTTAATTATTCTAGAGTTTTCCTTTAGATTTTTTTTTTAAATTGTACTCTTTTTAGCATTTGGGGATATGGTAACCCTACTTTAGGGGCATCTCCCACTCGGCGTGTGGCAGCATTACCTCCCGAAGTATCTGGGCGTAGAGATGCTGGTTCATAATTCGGTCGATCCAGTACAAGGGACCCACCCCGTACCAAGAAAAGCACCCCCACACCATGATGCTACGTCCTCCATGTTTGAATGTTTTATTTGTATACTGGGGCATATACGCACAGTCGAGTGGGCGATTCGCCGTATCGGTGAATGTCATATTCTTTAAGTAAAGATATTTCTAGTTTTGAAAATCATAAATGGATAAAAGAAGATTAGAAAAAAAAACAGGAGTTGAAAATGGGGTCTACCACAAAAGTTTGGTCAGTAAAAAGCGGAACATTTTGAGTAAAAAGCGGAGCGGCGAGACATTTTCTAAAAAAGCGGAACATGTCCCGCTTTTGCGGGACGGATGGCAACCCTACGATAACAATCCCCTCCTCCACGACGCTTCTTGAACGGTGGATTGTCTCTTACAGGCCCAGGATACTGCTCCACCTTGGAATAGGAATACAGTAAGGTTTTTTTATTACGCGATTTTTTTTGCGCAGTTTTTTTACACGGTTTTTTACGCGGTTTTCGGAATTTACGCGGTATTTGAGAGTCATTATAAGTCATTTTCAAAGGAAAACACATTTTTTTGAGACCTGAGACTTAAGACATGAGGCTTAAGACCTGAAACCTTTTTTTTTATTAATTGATAACCCAGGTGGTAAATCCATTTTACGGATTGCATTTCAAGGCACGGCGAGCCACCGCGTCCCCCCAGTTTGCTACTCTGAGTCCATGGGTGCAATTGGACGACTCATGATAAAATGCTACAAGCAACATTGTACCCCCTACGCCATAAAGTCCACCTGGGGCCACTTGACCTTTGTTCCCACCTCGAAAAATGTAGCACTCTATACTTCAATAGTGGGAGGTCGTTTCTCGCTGAAGCGCTCCAAGGCAATACTCGTTTCCGAAACCACCATCAGCAAATACCTCATTCCAACAAGACTTGATGCACAACCTCTCCCTCTGACGAGTTAAGACCCGACATCTCATCGTGTTAAAAAAGGTCCACATTTAGCGCAACTACTAACTTTTCGAATCTAGTCCAGGAAGTCCAGAAACACAAAGCGAGTTGTCAACTACACTTTTTCTGTTCGCACACGCGGGTCAGGAGACAAAGCCCCCTAAACCATGTGTAAAACTCAGACTCCTCCGCACCCTCTAGTGTTGACTTAAGTCACCACTCACCACTCAAATCGAGCTGTAGACCGCCCTCATCAGGTCGCACTCGCGATTCGGGTGCATCAATTCCCGAAACGCGTGTCGAACCCTGGCACCTCCTCCAGACCAACCCTGTACCTCACTGACCCAGACGTGTCTGGTCTGACAAGTCTCTATGTGTTGACCCAACATAGTCACCTCGCGCATCTACTCGTTTTGAGAGTCGGGACTATACCCTCCGAAACGCAAAACGAGTAAGCGATCGCACCCCCCCGGTCACATCCGCAGTTCAGGGCCATGACCCCCCGAACGCGTGTTGGACCCTCACACCCAAGTACTGGTACCTGAATACCCGGGTGCACCACTTCTTCCGCGCGGATTTGCCAGATCCGTCGACGGCCTCTAGTGGGTTTAGTGATCGCCGGGAGACTTGCAGACACGTTTCCGCGCTGGACCACGAGGACGTGGAACTACCAGCCCAGAGCAACCCCTGAGACAAGAGACATGTTTCAGATCTGAGGTCTGAGGTCTCAAGTCTTATGTCTTTTGGCTCAGGCCTCATGTGTCTTGTCTCAAATCTCAGGTCTCTAGTCTCAGGACTCAAGTTATAGGTCTCATATTTCATGTCTCATGTCTCAAGTCTTTTGTCTCGGGTCTTAGATCTTAGATCTCAGGTCTCATGTCTTAGGTCTCAATGTCATTGTCAATGTCGTATCATGTAATTCGCGGTTTTTACGCGTAAAAAAAGTTTACTGTACGTATCCACTCGTTGATCTGCGATCGTCCATGTCCGCCGCCCAGTCCGCATCGGAAAATCCAACCAACTTCGACTCGCCGTTCTTTGTACACTCGAGCCTCATCGAAGATGTTCTGAACGTGTTTCACGGCTTTCCAGTGAGCGCTGCATGGATTTTGGTTGAAGCGGCTCAACATATTGACCGCAAAAAGGATGTCGGATCGGGTGCATTGCGCCAAATACATTAAGCAGCCAACCGTCTCTTGATATGGAACCCTTTCCATACGCTCGCCATCACATCCATCGCTCGACATCTGCTTGGCTAGCTTGACACCAGGATTCAACGGTGTAGCTACCGGCTTGGCACTCTGGATCTTTCCAGAACGGTTTCGATGTATGCCTTTTGGTCCAACACAATAATGGTTTCCTCCAGTCGGGTGACCCGGATGCCCAAGCAATTCTGCACTGGTCCGAAATCCTTCATTCGGAACGTAATGCTAAGCTTCGTTTTGATGTCGTCTTTTTCGGTCTTGTCGCTTGCGAAAATCATGACATCGTCAACATAAATGGCAACGATCAGCATTTTGCCACCTTTGCAGCGGTCGTACAAAAACGGATCGTATTTCGATAGAACCTGGCCGAGTTTTTTCAAAGCTGCATAAAATTTCCGGTTCCATACCCGGCTCGATTGCTTTAGTCCTTACAGTGCCTTTTTAGGCGTCATACTAGCGGCCGCTGTCCAGAGCGTCCAGGTTCTTCAAAGCATGGCGGCTGCTCCATGAAGAGCTCCTCTTCCAAATCACCATGTAGGAACGCGGTGATTGCATCTATCTGGTCGATGTTTATAGATCGTACTTGGATTCCAGGGCGAAAAGATATCTCAGAGAACTATGACAATCCACGGGTGATTGGCATCTCTATTACCTTTTTGACAAAAGCACTTGCTTCGAAAAACTTTTACTCAGCCAAATATTAACATTGAATGTCTTTGCTTAAATGTAAACATAACTTTTGAATACTTATGGGTAACCATTAAATGTGTAATCGATGGAAATGGTTATTCTTCAAACTCTTCCTCGCTAAAAGTGGTTGCTCGTGTGCGAACCGAAAATAAAACGAAAGCCCGCAGCCCGAGAGGAAATGAAAACAAAACAATACATTGAAACGTCTTGTATGAATCACCGCAAGCAAGCACGGATAACTGAACTGGACATCCGAGGCATTGTTGTTGTATGTGTGAATTCTTCCAATTTATCGTTTCCATTCATAAATTTTCTTCTATCCAATGAGTCTTGATACGTACGTCGCACTTCGTCGATGGATGGAATTTCAAAGTTCAATATTGTGTTTAATTACAAGGTTGCAGAACAGGAATAGCTAAATTAAACGTAAGTTATCGGAGATCAACTCTACTAGATCAAAAGGCATTAGAAATTTAAGTAGGCACGGTTGTTGTTGAGGGAGTATATCCCCTGCACTAGTTTTGCATGTTGTCTTTTTTGTTTTAAGTTTGGCTCTTCTGGTAGAATAAGTAATGGTGAAAAAATTCGATATTTTCACGTTTGGAAATTTACCAGAACTTTGAAACTGCAAAATTCTCATGCAAAAAGTTCTGTCGGTGCGATTTAGGTACAAAGTGTGCGAAAAACATGAAAAAGAAAAACGTGAATCCAATGTCTGTCCATGGCACTGGAGCCTCTTCAGTTCAATAATTTCAAGGACATTGAAATGCATTTGGGAAAACAGGCGCATTGAAAACATGGATATATTTTTAACTTTTTCCAGTAATGGGCAACGTTCTAATCGATGACGAATAATCGATTTTTTTCCTGTTTTTTTTTCGTCTATGCAGATTGTGCCTTGCGAAATTTCCTATGAAAACAAAACGAAAAAGTGAAGTTTATTGTACTTCGTTGCTGCCACCAGCTACAGTAAAATGTCACGCACACTGCTAGTCGGTTCAGCTGAAGGAACAAGGGGCCGGCAGGTTTTTTTTGAAACCTGTTCTTCGTTTTGAATTGGAAATTATGAAGATATTTTGTTTATGAAGAATTTACTTCCCGTTAGTTATGGTTTGTTCATTAGTTTTACGGTCTTATCGGTGAAAGTGATGTCCTTTTTAGTAAGAACATTTCAAGATTATGAAATTTTATAGACGGATAGAAAGTAAGAAGGTATAAAAATTTTTCTAAGGTTTTGATTGTGATACTTTACCAGAGAAGAAATGAATGATGGGGAAAATGAGCGAGTAGAATTTTAACTTATAAGCATTTTCATCACTAGCAAATTTTTGTTCCCGCCAGCTAAGTCCAAGATATCAGCCCAAGTCGCGAATGCCATAAAGATGATAAAACGACTATAAACGAAACAAAAAAAAAGATATCAGCCCAATCGCGGGTAGGGCCCTTGGGCTAACAACCTACTGCTCCTAGTAAAACAATCGTTACGGATACTGAGACAAGAAATAACCGAATTGGAACTTTGGCCACGACTTAAAGCATGAAAAAAAGAAGGTGGTTAAGGCTGGACAGATACGCTGGGCAGGACATGTTGCAATAATGCCGGACAATTGTCCTGCAAAACAGATGTTCGCTGCCAATGCGCTAGGAACGAGACGAGCAGGCGCGCAACGAGCGCGGTGGTTAGACCAAGTGGAGCATGATCTGGCGTATGTGGGATGCCCGAGAAGTTGGAGAACGGTTGCCATGGACCGAGTAAATGTCGTGAGACGAAAAACCAAATAAATAAATTATTTTAGCATGTTAACACGGACTAGAAACGAAACTTGGAATGTTTTGACCCTTGCCCAGCTAGGTAAGATAGCTCAACTTGCTGTAGAAGCTAGTCGCCTCATGCTAGAGATATTGGGACTGAAGCGAAGTCCGCTGGCCTATGGAGAACACAAGACACAGTCCCGGCAAGTACTGCTTTACTCTGGCATACGAGGACTTTTTCAGCCCGCAGGTCCATGCGGCCCTCATAAGATGAGAACCGATAAACGAAAGAATAATCGTTAGAACACGGATTATAAATCTTACAGTGGTCCAGTGTTGTGCGCCGAACGAAGCGAGACATTGCATCTGACCATCACCTCATTTTGATGAGTTATGACTGAGAGTTGCGCGTGTCCGACGGCGAAAGGAGAAAGCCGTAACTGCCGACAGACGGAACAGTCGAAGAACAGTGGTGTAGAATCGAGAATGCCTTTTTCACGACGGGCCATTGTACTCTCGGTAAAGTCTGTGGAAGAAGAAATGAATGGATGTCGGATGAAACCTGGAGGATGGTCGATGATCGGAGAAAGTCGGAATTGAGCAGGCATGTACCGAGTCAGCCAAAGCAGTCGCCCGCCTACGATATGTAGAACTGGAAAAAGGCGGTTAAACGAGCTTGTAGACGAGAAAAAAGAGCCTGGACAACAATATGCGCCTGTTGGACCTTGCTTTCTGCAATGATCCTGGTAATGTGATCATGTTCGAATCTCCGGTCTCGATTATTCCTACCGACCGTCATCACAAGCCGTACGTATTATGTGTGGAAGTTCACTCCAATTCTTCGCCGACCGATTGCACAGGAAGATTTGACTTCGTCTTAGACTACAGTAAATGTAACTTCGACTTGATTGCTGCTGCGTTTGACTCCACAAACTGGGAATTCATCGGTGCTAACGACAACGTCAATGTTGCAGTCGATGCATTCTACAGAAAACTCCACTCCGTTTTGAAACAATACGTTCCTTTGAAGAGCTCTCCGGAACCCCAGTCATTTAAACACGCATGGTGGAACTCTGATCTCAGACGATTACGGAACCAGCTTCGTAAGGCCCGCAAGTGTTATACTAAGAATCGTACCGAAGATCAAAGACGCCGTTTGAGGTCTTTGGAACGAGATTTTAAAGAACTGAACGACAATCTTTATCGTCAACACATCAGCCGCCTTCAACAGAACCTGAAACGCGATCCTTCGTCGTTTTGGAAACACTTTAAAAGCAAGAGAAGACATGCAACTATTCCTGTGGACATCAGTTTTAATGGCGTAGCTGCAAGTAACTTGACGGAATCTACGAATATGTTTGCTGACTTTTTTCAAAGCGTTTTTAGTTCCGCCGACTTTGAAACAGATAGCATCTATCTAGCCTCTATACAATCTCACGACGTCAACTTACCTATGCCATCTCTCACTGAACAGGAAGTTTTCGAAAGATTATCGACAGTCGACCCATCTAAAGGTACTGGACCAGACGATATACCTCCATCAGTACAAAAAAATTGCGCTGCATCCCTAGCTGCACCGATTTGTCACCTGTTTAATCGCTCACTCAGAGAAAGGACATTTCCTAACGCCTGGCGTATTGCGGCTATCACTCCGATTTACAAATCAGGAAACGCACATTGTGTAGAAAACTACAGACCGATTTCGATACTCTGTGCAATTTCCAAAATCTTCGAAGTTTTGATGCATGAACGTATGTATGCTGCCATCAAACCTTTCATCGCTGACTCGCAACATGGTTTCGTTAAAAAAAGGTCAACTGTCACCAACTTAATGTGCTACGTGAGCTCGCTGAACAACAATTTGGAAAAAGGATGTCAAGTAGATTCCGTTTACATCGACTTTGCGAAGGCTTTTGACCGGGTCCCGCACAAAATACTGATTGCAAAGATGGATAGACTTGGCTTTCCATCCTGGTCGCTTGAATGGACTGCGTCGTACCTTGCTAACCGTCAGGCGTACACAAAAATAAAAAATTCACGCTCGAAGAAATTTGACATGCCGTCTGGAGTACCGCAAGGTAGTCACCTTGGACCTTTATTATTTATTATTTTTGTAAATGACTTGTGTGCAACGCTTCAATCTGACACGCTTATGTATGCCGACGATCTGAAACTCTATAGGAAAGTGATTAGCGAATTTGATTGCCTCGCCCTACAAACTGACATCGCCAAACTAGAGGACTGGTGCCACTCAAATGGAATGGCGGCGAACGCAAAAAAATGTAAAGTGGTTAATTTCTCACGTTCACGTAATATTGTTCATTACAACTATCAACTTTCTGGAGTGAGCTTGGAGAACGTGAAGTCTATTGTTGATTTAGGTGTTAAAGTGGATAGCCGACTCACATTTTCTGAGCACATTGCGCTTACTGCTGCAAAAGGTTTCGCAGCTCTTGGATTTTTGCGCCGAAACACTTCTGATTTCGACGATATATATGCCCTTAAAGCCATCTACTGCTCTTCAGTGCGTAGCATCATGGAGTACGCTGTGCAGGTTTGGGCTCCTTCTCAGAACACCCAATCCTACCGCCTCGAACGAGTTCAGCGAAGTTTCGTTAGATACGCTTTACGACAGCTTCCTTGGAATGATCCACATCGACTACCACCGTACGAACAAAGATGCAGCCTGATGAATTTAGCGACACTCGAAAAGCGTCGAGCCGAGTTGCAGCAAACTTTAATTTTCGATACCCTAACCTGCCGAATTGATTCATCATATATTCTCCAACGTGTCAACATGTACGTCTCGACCCGAACACTTCGACAACGCCAGTTTCTCTGGATCCCCTATCACCGTACTGCATATGGCCGAAATCACCCGTTGGATAAATGTTGTGAACGTTTCAATTCTGTATACCATCTGTTTGATTTTAACATGTGTAAACGTAGTTTTAAAATAGCTATAAGTAGTGTTCCTTAATCTTAAGATACAAAGTCTGTAAGGTCCATTCACCAAAGACAAATCAATAAACAAAACAAAAACAAACGACTAACTCCCTAGCTGAAGAGGGAGAAAAAACCGCCACTATTGGAGATGTCTGATCATTATATGACATTTCTCGCCACTTTAGTGGTGCAAGGCAAGGACTACTACAAGAATGCCGCTGAAAGACCGAGCTGTCTGTCAGCTATTGACAGATCGAACAGATCAGCTCAAGCGTTTGGATTGAGCATTTTGAACAACGAATAGCGATGACCAACAGAAACCGCAGCTCGAAGCGCCAACAGCAAGTCGCATTAATGGCGTCTACTCGGAAGCGCCATCACTGGCTGAAATGGAATCGATTGCATTCCTGATGAGATGCTCAAAGCCGACCCTGCCTTGTCAGCACAAATGTTGCACCGTCTTTTCGCTGACATCTGGGATACTGCAACATTCCCGGCCGACTGGATGCAGGATATCCTTGTAAAGGTCCCGAAGAAAGGAGACCTGACCGAGTGTGGTAACCGGCGTGGCATAACTTTGATCTGTACAACTCTCAAAGTACTCTGCAAAGTGATCCTTAACAGGATCCAGGAGAAGATTGACGCTACACTCCGACGGCGACAAGCTTGATTCCGATCCGGACGATCATGTGTGAACCACATCACGAGGCTACGAATAATACTGGAACAAATCAGCGAATTGGACTACCTTTTGCTGGTGCCGAAAAACCAACTCTTCAACTCAAGTTTCAAATCTCTATTGTTGTACAGGCGCAAGACTTGGGGCACATAAGCGTTGACGACGCGAAAACTGCAATTTTTGGTGAATTACTGCCTTCGAAATATCATCTGCGCTGGTGGCCTGGTAACTGGATTGCAAACGTGGCACTATATCGCCGGTGTCATCAAAAGGCGCTAGAAATTCAGGATTCGGATACGTAGCGAACACGAGCGAACAAACAAAAAGATGGTATGTGATCGCTCAGAAAAGCTCCCCTAGACTTAGAACGGATTTATCGATGGATTGCATGCCTGCTCAGTTCTTTATCATCGTGTTTGATACAGCCGGGGTATGATTGCGAATCGTTACGATCGATAGTCTGATATTAATTGAACTACCACCTAATTCTTTCTATCCTTCTATAAAATTTTAAAAAAACCGTCATCTTCAAGAATTTCGGAATCTTGAAGCAACAATCTGAAAAACTTGATGAAACTTTTATGACCGGATGAAGCAAACTGACTATTTTATTGAGAGAAATATTGTATGAAAGACAAATAAAGTTCAATGATTGTTATAATTGTTTTCAAATAAGTGTTCTTTGACGATTTCTGGAAGAGTGGCAGCTTCCATTATCTGTATTTTCTAGAAATTTTGCAAATTTAATAAGATTTCTACTAACGCCAATGTTTCAATTATTGAACGTTCAATCTTGCAGTACTCGTTTTGTACAGAAATGCATGTATCATGATTGGATCATGATTTGGTAAATCTGGATAAAAACCTTACTAATTTCTGAGACTTTTTATCACTCCATCACAGTTTTCGCTTAAAGGCACAATGTAACCAAAACAGAGTTTGAACATTGAAAAGCCTCTGAAAGTTCCATCTTCTCGTTTTTCCTCGAAACACTCAGGGGAGTATTTTGAATGGAAAATTTCTGACAGGAGATCCGCTAGATGCCCGCTAAAAAAAGATCGTCTGGATTTCCTTCACGAAGTTTTTCAAAATTTCAACCCGCTTATGGGTCATCTATTTTGCGCACGATTTAACCGCCGTATTTTGTTTATTTTCTCGGTGGACAACTTTTTTTTATCATAAATACCTACACGATGTTTGTGGTCCGTTTACTGTTTTTTGGGCGAATCAAACCGAAAAATTGTCCTGCTTTACCACTTCTCCAATTGATTGCTAGATCTTGTACTTAAAAAAATCAAACATATGTTTGTCTAAGCTAAGACTGGTTGAAAGGAACAATAACTATCTGTTCAATATTATGGTTTTGGGGATTAAAATTAGAAAAGTGGTTGGTAAATTTTTCAGCACCTATTACAGAAATACTTAACTCATTACACTTGCATGTATTCTTTATTTGCTTGCAGTTTGCTAGTTCTTTTTTTTGTAATATTTGCTTGTTTTTTTTTCTGTCCTTGCATTGCTTTTAGCTATCGATAGATTCTGTTTCCATGTAAGAAACAATACCACACAGTTCCCCCCTGTCGCAGCACCAGTTCGTATAATAATTGCAACCATCATATAGCATATAGCAATAAGGTGCGCGAGATTCTCCACTTAAACCAAATAACAGGTGTTGTGAATAGGTTCAGATGCCCTCTGGAGACGGTTCAAGGATTTTGCGATGACGGCCAATTTTGCTATAAGTCTGAGGAAAATTAACGCCAAACTAGTGTCCGTGGAAAATGTGGCTATCGAGGACGACAACTCATTCACCATTGATCCAGGAAGGACCCTGAAGATAACGGAACAGGTGTCGAATAAAATAGCAATTGTTGGCATACACAACTATCACAACCCGGAGGAGCATGACTTTTCCACACACCAATTCCAAGTTCCTGTTAGCCACCTGCAGAAAGTTCCGGGCGATGTGTGGCCCTTCGTGATAGCCATTGTGGATCCGGAGGAAAGAATAAACTTTGCAAAGGACGCAAAACGAGGTACCTGGGTAACGCGATTAACGCCCGGTCAGAAGGTCGTTTTGGCAAGATCCTTTGGCTATCCGAGTGAAGTATGTGACTGCACCATACGCTACATTGGACAAATAACCGAAATGGGACCAGGGTACCACTTTGCGCTGGAAATGACGGTAATGTTGCTTTTTTCTCATCCTTTTCTTACCAATTTGAATGTGCTTGTCGATTGGATAGAACAGATAATGATTCAAAAAATATGCTTTTTACTAAACAGAATTGGTTCTTTCATTGATTTGAAACTAGTAGGATAGTGTATTTTCCAAAACTATCGTTTTCTAAATTGAGCTTTAAAACAAAAAAAAACTTATCAATAGATTCTGATGCATGGATGACAAATAATATTTTGATTAATTTTCAGCATTGTTATGAACCACTTCAAAAAGATATCGACTATATAAAATCCTACTGTGAAATCGATACCAATCGAGCGCTGATAGTCACTGCAAACTATCTTGAATTCGATGAACTAACACATTCGGGTTCGAAAAATACTAAGAAAGGAATCGTGCATGATTTTCTCTGTGGAGCCAAACAAAAATTCAAACGACCCGGTGGAAAGCTAGGATATTTTGAAAGTATCAAAAGTAATTCACAAGAAGACACTCCAACCCGATCTTACACACCAGATCTCACAGGAACGAACAGAAATTCGGTAGATTTTTCCAAACCCTTTGAGGGAACAATGGACGCTGGGTATTACAAAAAGATGGCAGCATCGATATCGAGTCCTAATTTATGCAAACAAGATAGCAGCAGCAGTACGGGCAGTTCCAGCCGGCTGAATAGTAATCCGATGGAACGTCTTTGTGATGAACATCGATATAACATGGATAGTTTCACGGAAGATAGCTATCGCTCCGGGAGGAGTTCACAGAACAGTTCCAACAATAGCACTTTAAAACATTCCGAACACCGAAAAAAGTCCTTGTCCAAGTCTAAACTAATTTACGTTATCGACAAAACCGATATTGAGGAGGCAACGAGCGGTGCAAGCGATGTGATAATAGTTGATCCGCCGGTTACTTTGGCGGAACAAGATCATGGTGATGTTGACCTTAAGGACATTCTCGGCAAAGACTGGCCAACGCAGGCGGGCCATGCCGCAACAATACTGAATAATGACCAAAGGGCTCAAGCTGCTACCACCCGTTTTGACCCGAACGAAATAGTGGGTCCCCCGCCAATAGGTGGAACAGGTGGTTACAACAGCAGCAGCAGCAGCAACAGTGCGAGCAGTCATGGTTATCATTCCGGGAAATTCGAACGAAACAAGTCCCTCAACATACTTAGTCATTTTTCACATTCCAAGCCGCGGGAGACCAATCGCAAGCGGGAGCAAAGGAACATGATGGATGCTTCAACGATGACCAGTGAGTAGACATTTTACCACACTAGTTAATTGCTCCCTTTATGAAACTTTGAATTTAATTAGAATAATGAACATAAGATGTTTGCAATACTGGCAATACTTTTAGTTTCACCAATTAAAAACAAGATTCTGCCTAACTTGACCTGGCTTGGTAGCTAGGTCTGGTGTAGAATACATATACCTTCTGTGCCAAGAGTAATGTCATCGAACACAAGTACCGGATAGGTTTTCAGAACTCTAGTTTTTTCTTTGGAGTTTCAATTAGGTATTTATCAATTGACGCTACGATTTACTTAAAAAAAGTCATACGTGCAGTTATAATTTGCACCACAGCAAAGCATATACCACATGCATATTTAATTATGTTTTAAAATTATGTTTACAACAACCATTTAGCAATTTAAAAAAAATACTCGCCCGGCTCTATTCTAGACCCAAGCAAAACAATTCATTGATGACTTCTCCAACTTTTCTTTTCTACAACAAGAGCCGTGATTTGACCACCATACACATTTTCGTAAAGGCGAATATGGACAACGTGAGATGGTTACAGCAGCGCAGCATTTGCCGGTAGTTGCGCATTCGTTCAACAAAGTCGATCAAAGTTGAAAATCTCGTGTGCGTTAAAAATAGCCACTCACGATCGCGCGCCGCTGTGATGACACATATTTTCCATTTCTTCTTCCGCAATAAGTGAGGCTAAACGTTGCAGCGGAGAGCTAGTATTTTTTTTCATATCGATTAAAACTTCCATGGGATACCTATAACTTGGGATAATTATTGTGAAATATGCGAACAATCAAAGGTGTTTTCTAAAAACTTTTATTCGGTTGAACTTTGCGTTCCTTGTGACTAAGACATAAAACGCGAGACTCAGCTCATGTGTCACTAAGAAGTAGTGAATAAAAGTGAATCTTCATTCCCGTGCTTGATTGCATTCAAAATAGATGATCGTATATAATCCGTGTGATATTGGTACAGTAACCGTTTGATCAGGATCAGTTACATTTAAGTGTTAGATAACAAAGAGTGGTGTTGAATTTCGAAGGAATCATGGTTCCTGAGTCGGTCGATCTTGATCTTCTGGATAACATTCCGTTGACTGTCTTAGAGCACTTCGACTGGGGCGATCATTCTGATCAGGTGGATTATGAAGGTATTTAGGCTTATGTTCTATAAAAACTTCAGACTTGGGCAAGGACTAAAAAAATCGTATTCAAATCGGAGCAGTCAAGAAACAAAACCGCGCGTAGTTCACAAAAGTTCTGACCACAGTAGGTTCGCGACTCAGCAAACACGTGATTGTAGGGGATTTTTTTCAAGGGGAATCCGATCGCCAGAAAATCGTGAGCGAGCTGTGGCAGAAAACCTCGCGAACCTCGCGATTTTGGTTCGTGAACCAAATTGGAAAACGCATTGCACACTTGATGGTCGTGTTTTCCGTTTCGTTATTTTGTCTCCACATGGTTGTTGATTGCGCCAAATGCAACGCGTGGACAGATGAAATAAATCGATTTTTCAAAGTTTTCATAACAATTTCTTGAAAATAATTTAAAATGTTGTAAATTTAAACGATGTATATAATTTGTGAATTGAAGTTTGTCCTTTCTGATTTTAAACAACGTCAAATTTGGCAAATTTGTATATAGAGTTTCGAAAGGATGCAATCTGGCCCAGTAACAGATAGAAAAAATATTGATTTAATTATCCGAAGGATAAAAAGTTCCTCCGCATCCTAAAAAGATGTATGGGGTGAGGGAAGGATAAAAAAAAAATACAAGTCCAATCTAGAAATGTGCTACTTCGACATCTTAATTGTATCCGCTTTGTTATTTTCAATTTTCTTCCGAAGTTCAAATTGAGTAAGTTATATAAGTTTGGAATTTCAAATTTCATGTCATGGCAGAAAAAAGGAGGCATTAACTAACCGTGCGATGAAGTTTTAAAAGCGAGAGAAAACCATTAAGATAATTCAGAATTTCAATGTTAACTCATTGCGGACCAAATACAAGATATCTAGTTTTTTCGCTTGACGCGTTTCCGAGCCGAACAAATCGGGCAATTTTAAATAAAAACCTAGCAAAATCCGGGCAATTAATTTTAAAAATGTCCATAAATCCGAGCATGATCCGTGCAAAAAAACTTTTTTGCTCATCAGAACTTATCGACAGGTTTTGAATCGTACTTTAAGATCCAAAACACCTTTCATGATTATTTTTTCCCAAAAAATTCCGTTTTGGAGGAGTTTGTTATTTTGATTTTCCAAATAAAGTGAATATAACCGTGCAAAATCCGGGCATTTTTCAATGAAATCCAGACAACCGGGCCGTCCCGGACTGTTTCAAAACTTTGTATTGAATGTCCAGGCAAACCCGAATAAAACCGGGAAATCGGACAACATCAGATAAGAAAGAAACGCTATTTCTCTAATATCATTTTCAGTTTATGAGCAGATAATATTGACGAATTGGAAATAGCAGGAAAAAAATTCAACAAGCTCAATCAAAGGAAATCCAGGCAATAAACGTAGATTTCAAATCCATAACTTTAATCAAGATCAAGTTCAAAATTAATGTTAAGGATAACTATAATTGAAAAATTTGCTTTTAAATTTTTGAAAACTGCTTTTTTACTTCTGTTTTGAAATAAAAAAGATTTTTTTTTCATTCAACTGATTTTGGATGCAACGAAATATTGGTGTATTGCAATAAACTATAGCATGGGTGGCCAATATTTTCAACAGGCGGGCGAAATTTCAGAACTAAGATTGGCTCGCGGGCCAAGCAACAAATTGTTCTGGAGTATTCAAAGAAAACAAATAATAACAGAGTTTTTGAAAAAGCTACTAAAATTTTTACTAATTTTGCTCCATTTGATATTTAGTAGAAATATTACGCAGTGCGAAATGAATTATGCCTCCCAACTTACGTATGTACGTTAATCTTTTTATGTAATTTAAAACCTTCTCGGTTTATTCATCCCAAAAATAACAAATCACGTGTCTACAATGGACATTTAGTCAATTGTATGGTCTCCAAATATAAAAATAACCGCCCATTTTCCAAACACCGTTCTTCTTAGACAAATTTGAAAGACAAATTAAAAAAAAGCAGAATGGAGTTATTGAAAAAAATAACGTTGATGAGCTTTTGAAATTTAATAGAATAAATTTTTCAACGATGTTTCGTTATATCATCAATAATATTGATTTTTCAAAGTACGGACCAAGGTTGCCAAAATCACAGAAAAAACTGAAATTTCTCAGAATTTTGAGATAATTCTCATCACAGAATCTGTGTCACAGAACACAGAAGTTTGAAAAATTCTCAGATTTCACAGAATGTTTGAATTTAATATGGATTTCAAAAATTTTAATTATTTTGCTCAATATAGAATTAAATTTTTTTACATGGAATTAAAAAAGAATGATAAGATCGGTAAATTTTATTGATTGTATCCAACGTAAATGTGAAAAAAAACCCAACTTATCATGAATTTTAAATAAGATTAAAGGAAATAGCATCACAGAAAACCATCACAGAATTTTTGGGTAAAATCACAGAAAGTCAGATTTTTTTTCAAAAACACAGAATTTATTTCGGCAATCTTGGTACGGACCCCAACTTCAATTCAATCGAATTCTCGAGTATCTTGATTTGACAATTGTATAGGAAAAGCCTTCAATAAACGGGTTGAATATGAATTAGATTTTTTTTTTTAATTATTGCATCTTTTTGAAGCAATAATTTTGCTTAAAAAAAGTCGTTTTTATGAGCACAAAACCGGTTGTAGTTGAATTCTACTACAAAACTCTAAATTCTGTCTAGTTTTCCATTATCGGTGTACATAAATACAGAGCACGTTGTCAATTAAAATATATTTGGAATTGGTTTAATTTTCGTAAATATACCCTTTTCTGTTGAAGCTTAGCAAAAAATAACAAATTGGAACAAAGTACATAGCAAACTTTTGATATTATCATACATAATGAATAATTAATATGGAGTTATTCATTTTAAAGTTGCGTTGTGAATTTTGATGATCGAAAAATAATCTTCAGATTATAAGTAGATAAAAATTACGAAAAAATGGTAGATAAAAAATTGCCGAAATCAATTCAAGAAGCTCAATCGAAGGAAATTCAGACAATAAACGGTAATTTCAAATCCAGTAGTAAGATCAAGATCGGATTCAGAGTTAATGTTAGAGAGTATTATAATTTAAAAATAACAATGCAAATTTGTTATTTATTTTCCGACGTATCAATAATTCTATCGGTTTTTATCATTGATTGAGTATCATACTCATTTTTTTATTTAAAAAGATTTGAATTGAGAATAACATGAATTTATTGTAATATTTAAAAACTACCGTCCCGTTATTGTGGTTGTTCTGGAACGAACGGGTCACCATGAACCACCCTAAGAAGCGAAATGAGCCAGTAGCAACAGGGCGATGCTGTGCGCATTAACGGCGGTAATGCGCGCCAAAATGATCGGTTTTCCTCAGACACCAAGAGGTTTTTCCGAAGGATCGAGCCACCGTCGATCCTTGACTTGGTCTCTTTTTTCATCCAACCACCAGCGGAGAAGGTAACGAATTCAGCAGCCCTCTGGGCCAGAGTCAGAGGCCCGAGCGGCCAGTGTCGAAGGTCTAGAGAGACCAAAGGTCAGTGTATTAGTCGGAAAGTCCTTGTAACAAAGTCCAAGTCATTTGTCATTATACAGTCCACTAAACAGTTTATAATGTTTTTAAGGATGAGTGTGTTTTATTTCATCAAAGAAATTCTGATGCTATCGATCCTGCCATCAGGGGCGAGCCTGAACAGTGGTCAAAGTCCGTTTTCGATTTGACAAAATAAAGTACGCACTCTTATAATTCTTCTCTAAAAATTCTCCTTGGAAAATTGTTTCGTCTTCTTATAAGTTAAAAATAATTCATTTCTTTGCAAAAGCCGTTGGAATTAAGGGTTTCATTATTTCTTCATCCTTTTAGGGGCATGTGAATAAGGTGGTGAAAAAGCAAGTTTCCGTAGATACTTGTATCCCTCAAGCCAAAACTCCTCAAGAAAGTTTTTTTTAAAGAAAAATTACTTGAAAACTCTTCTTTATTATTACTATTATTATTATTGAATTAATTTATCAATTTTTTATGATATTCATATTAATCCAAGATAATCATTGATACGTTTGCATGTGTTTTCTTATTGAAACTTTACATATGGAATCGTGGTTGTCTTTTCCAAATTTAAAAAAACAGTTGTGGAATTTTACACTCAACCTCTAGTACAGAAATGTAGTGATTTGGATGAAATTGTAAGGCTCTAAGATTTGATTTGATTATTTATTCCTTAAACGGTTGTTAAAGATCATTATTAGGGCCTCATTGTGTCCATTCTAATCCATAAGTTTGTCATAAAGCTTTGTTTAATTCAATTGACCACCCAGGAGTTGACATGGCAGAATGAATTTGATTTGATATTTAGAGTTAGTCTTAAAACGCTGTAAGTTATCTAATATAAATTTTTTTTTAATAAACTTAAAAATAAAACAGAAATATTCCATACAATAGTTGAAAGAACAGTGGAAAATGAAGAACTTCCTGCTGCTGCTTGAAGCACAATTTATTACCCGTACGCGTACCTAAAGAGACGCACAGCCTGCCTACGGAAGAAAATCGAATAACCACGCGTTCCCTTCCAAAAAAAAGTTCATGAACCTTTTCGCTAAATGGTTCGTGAGCCAAAATCGCGGGGAAAAATTTTCATGTATGTTACGATTTCCACGAGCGAGACAGGATTCAAAATCCAAAAGAATCGTCTGTTGGTTGGACTGCCTCGCTCGTGTTTCCTATGGGTCGCGAACCTAAGGGATTTTTTTCACAGCCTGCTCGCGCTTTGGCGAACCTTTACGGGTAAAAATCGTAAACGAGCGGGAATCGCCACTCGTGTACACGATTTTATTAGTCCTTGGACTTGGGCATAAATTAAAATTTACTAATATGAAACTATCAGGTTTTATTAACTTTTAGTACTATATACGGCATCACTGCCTAAAGTAGACGCTCGTTTCGCCCGCGATATATTTTCATAAATTTTTCCGGTTTTAACTCAACTTAAATTACGGAACTTAGTATAAAGTGGAAGAATATATATCTAACAGCAAGAGACTCTCCTTTTTAAGTGCTAAACATTAAAATCTGGACTTAATAGCAAAGTTTTAAAATCGCACACTTAACCTCAATTCGAAGCTTGACTCTACTGAGGCTGTGCTAAGTGTCTATATGTCTGTGTGATTGTGTGGAATTCGTGGTGTGTAGTGCATATATCACCATCATGGGCGACCGTGAAGTATGTGGATGCTGTGGTCGGAAGAATCCTCCCGTCAGAGGATCCAAAGGAGATACCAAAAACACGAAATCTATCGGATGGATTGGTTGCGATGCATGCAATAAATGGTTTCACACTCGATGTGTACGGATTCAGGATTCGCTAATACCCGAGTTAGACAACTACGATTATGCCTGTGAAAACTGCTGCTTACGTGGAATCCTCACTCCGACTCGTACGAGTACACCTACTATCCCTTCGAGTCTACTTTCCGACCAAATCGTGAAATAGCTGAACTGACATCCCATCTGAAGAAGTTACAAGAAGACCTAGCTAATCTACGTGCCAACAACAAGAAACAGATAGACAATCTTCGGCATCACCTGTCAGAAGCCAATCGACAAATGGAACGACGTAACATCCAGAGTAAATTACTTGACAACGTAGGCAGTAATCTTGAACAAATTGAATCTGCTGCTAAGATTGCCAAAATGTACTCCCGTGACTTGAACAATTTTCGAATCGCAATCAACAAAATTCCCTTCCGTGAGAGCGAGAACCTGAAAGACATTATCTTTAAAGTATTGAGTCTCCTCAATATCCCCGAAGCGATGTCACACGTAACCCACTGTTTCCGTCTTCCTGTCAAACCTTCAAAGTGGTCAGATCGTTCTCTCTCTCCTACGATAATTGTCATTCTTGATGACTGCCATCTGAGGAATAAGGTACTGCAACAGTATTATAAAATGTTCAAGGATAGCAAACTCTGTAACCTGGATCCAGAAACTTCTCTCAATTACCGATTTACACTAAATGAAGTTTTGTCCGTTCCTGTTTTTCGTATCCGTAATCTCGCTCTGCGACTCAAACATCAAAAACTTGTGGAATCTGTCTTCATTCGTAACGGGAAAGTTTCTATCCGCCTACCAAAACAAAATCAATACATTTTAGTCAAGAATATTGAACATCTGCAGGAGCTGACACGTCAAGAAAAAGAATGCAACGATTTATCTGTTTTCTACGATGCAGAGGCTGAACTATCAAACTCTACACTAATATAGCTAAAAACGCACTACTATCCGTCGAAGTTTTTCCAGTTACTATCATGTCTAACTCTAACTCATCTAATTTATGTATTGGTCACCTGAACGTTCGAAGCCTAGAGAAACATATTGATGGAATTAAGTTGCTTCTCGACAAAAAACAGTATAATTTTTTTTGGATTAACTGAAACTATGCTGAAACCATCATCACCTGTTGGCCCGATCCGTATCCCATCCTACAATTTCATCCGTCACTCACTCCCTAACAAACATGAGAGACGCACGGGGTCACACGGAGGAATAGGGCTTTATGTGAAAAAAGGTATCAAAGCAACACCGATCCTTAGGTCCCTGTGAATCAAAGACTGGAATATTTAGCCGTTCAAACTAAAATTAATCTACTGAACATCTGTGTCGCTGTCATCTATAATCCATGCGAGACGAACCCACATTTTGCACAAACGTACGAGAAATTTTTGTCGGATCTACTTGCTTTCGACTTCGATAGAATATACATCTTGGGAGACTTCAACATCAACGTGGCGCCACAGCAGTCGTCACCAAACTTACTAGCACTCAACCGGATTCACTCATCGTTCAACCTTACCATTTTGCGTACCCCTCCTACCAGAATAACCGAACATTGCTCTACTACTATTGATCTGCTTATCACAGACACTCCGCAACATGTGTTAAAAGCAAGGACTGCCACTGCCAACTCCATCTCGGACCACGAAATTGTATATTTTGTGGCTGATATTCGTGTCCCTAAACCTCCTCCACAAAGTATAAAAGTGCGCAGCATAGAAAGAATTGATTTAGTTCAGCTACACCTCGATTTCCAGAGAATCAATTTTGCACCGTTTTTTGATACTCGTGATATAAATCAGAAAACCGAACATCTATCAACCCAACTCCAATCCCTTCTGAACACACATGCTCCAGAAAGAACTATTAATGTCCGTGATAAGCGCACACCCTGGATCACCAGCGAGATAGAGCGTACCATTGCACTTAGGGATCTAGCATACTCGCTCTATGTACGTAATCCCAACCGGTTCAAAGGAGATCCTCAATGGACAGATTACATCACAATACGCGACAGGGTCAGAACTTTGATCTCCAAGGCTAAGAAGCGATATGCCGACAGATGTATTTCGAACGACTTGCCTCCCAAAAAACTGTGGTGCAACTTACGAAGAGAAAGAATACATAACAATTCCAAGACGACTACTCCTAGCCCAGACTTCGATGCCAACGTTCTAAATAACTTTTTTACAAACGGACATCTTGCTCTTCAGTCACAACCTCAATCGTACTCAAACTACACTAATGCACTCGATGCAGACGACAACGAAAATAACAACAATGGTAACAGTGATTTCTACTTTCAAAGCACATCCGTTAACGATATTTCCAAAAAGCTTTACGAAATCCAATCTAATGCGACCGGCTCAGACGACATTCCAGTAAATTTCCTCAAGATGTTGTGTCCGTTTATTCTACCTGTACTATGTCATCTGTTCAATAGCATTATAGCCAATAGTAGATTTCCAACTGTTTGGAAAAAGGCTATTGTTACACCCATCCCGAAAGTCAACTGCCCGACAGGTCCTAAAGACTTCAGACCCATCAGTGTTCTTCCTGCTATGTCCAAGCTGTTTGAAAAGGTTCTGCTAGCACAAATTACTGAATATCTCACACAACACAACCCTCCCCTTCTTGCCGACAATCAATCCGGATATCGCAAAGGTTATTCCACGACGACAGCTTTAGCAAAAGTAACACACGATATTCAGAATAACCTTGATAATGGCCAATGCACAGTTATGGTCCTAGTTGACTTTTCTTTGGCATTTAACTGTGTCAACCATCAGTTGTTAGCTAGAAAGCTAAGCTCGGAATTTTGGTTTTCCATACCTGCTATAGATTTGGTAGCATCTTTTCTATCAGACCGTTGCCAAGTGGTGCGCTGTAACAATCAAATCTCAAACGAACTACCACTTAGAGATGGAACACCACAAGGCTCATGTCTAAGTGCTCTACTATTTAGCTTGTATATAAACAGCCTTCCTTCCTTATTGAACTGTAGTTATCAGCTGTATGCTGATGATCTACAAATATACACGAATGGACATGTGTCTGAAATCGATCGACTTGTGGCGAGAATTAATTTGGAGCTGAGGAAAATCGAACAATGGAGTAGGAAGAACTTTCTGTCACCGAATCCCAACAAAACCCCATCAGAAAACATAGTTTTTGTAACCAGCCTATTCAGCTTACGATAAAAACCTGGGCCTTACGATGGATCACAACCTAAATTGGGCCAACCACGTGAACGAGATATCAGCGAAAGTTTTCCAAACCCTCAGAACTTTCCGAAAGTTCCAACCCGTCCTCACGGTCCCGATTCGGTTGAAGCTAGTCCAAGCTGTCATCATCCCTATGTTCCTGTATTGCGATGTAGTTTACTTTCCGGGTTTATCAGCAGCCAGAAAAGACCAACTGCTTAGGTGCTTCAAATCAGCCGCAAGATTTGTGTACAGCCTGAGACGGAGGGAAACTACAGAGGTCGCCAGAAAACGTATCCTTGGTTGCGATCTCCTGGACTACTATCACAGACGCATATGTTGTTTTATGCGACAAGTATACAACGAATGCCTGCCAACATATCTCCTCAACCATTTACAACGTGGAAGAAATGATCGAGCGAAATGCTTTATTATACCACAGCATACTACGACATCAAGAAAAAGTGTCCTGATCTACGGCGCTTCATGCTGGAACTCCCTGCCTTTATCGACAAGGCAGGCTAGTTCATTGACTGCTTTCAAAACGGCCTTGAATCGAGTTTAGTTGATAATATAGTTTGTTTTTCTTCTATTTATTAACACTCAATAAGTAGAATATTCTCAAGAATTGTTTTCCTTAACCTGACTATAAAGTTAATTGCAACTAACAGGCTACGTTGAAGTTGATAATCAATAAATTACAAATTACTTACAATCTTGAACATAGTTTATGAACTTGCTAGCCTTATGATTGTTATCATAAATGTTGTTCGATAATGAAAACCCTATCCGGAGTAACTGTGATCGATGTTGGACTAAACTTGTGTGCATCTGCTAAGATTTGCTAAGAACAGTTACATAGATGTAATGCATGATAAAGTTATCCGATAATTCTACCCAACTCAAACCATTCTCAACCAATAAAAAAAAACGCTCTCTAATTTTGTTCTAGTGAGTTTAAAAAAATCGTACTAAATTTCATACTGAAAATTTTCCTAAAAGTTATGGACCAGAACTTGCCTTGAATTTTATTTAAATGTACTGGATTGTACTGATTTTTATTAAATCCGCAAATTATATTCAGATTTTGTAGCTAATTGATGAGAGTGTATTTGAATGATGTATTTCGACATAGGATGAGTAGCCCTGCAAAGATTTTGCTTTTATCTATTGCATAAAGCAAGGCGCATACAGTATTTGTGTACGCCTTCATTTATGCAAATAACAGAGCAGCGCTGCAATTTTCATCAACACAGTGGTGTACAGAAAAATGGTGATTTAAAAAAAAAAATCCACCTGGCCCATGGCACCTCTGGCCTCTGATATATAAATATTGAATTTCATTTGCGAGTTTTGGTCTGGTATCGGTACCTTTGTTGGTATTCCCGTAACAGATTTGAAAGCGGCAGATACCTAGCTTGACACTCTAAGCATTTGCGAGGCTTTTGTGCTTGGTAAATGGTAAATGGGAATCCCGTAAATGAACCGTCGAATTAAAAAAAACTGGAACGAACTTACCAGAAAAATGGTGGAAGTTTTTCTTGTTTTGCGGTCCTCTTTAAAGTTCATTGAAGGCGGATTACCAACAGCACATCATGTAATGCCTCATACGGATTTTGATTGATAAATTTCTTCAATCTTTCACAATTTAACAACGAATAAACAATTCAAACTTTTAAAAATTAAATTTTGTCCGACGCAAAGCAACAGAAACACGTTCAATGAAAACAAGTCACTTGCATACACTGAAAATAATCTTTATGTGGCTGCTACATGGATAAGTAGGTAGCTATTTGTTACCATGGGAGGCAACAGGGAGCAGAGAGCTATGAGATATCGTAATTATATATAAAGCCTGTTCAACAGCCAATTGAAATCGGTTTCAATCGATTTCGATTGGTAAATTGTTGTTCACTCAGCCAATGTTGTGATCGAAACTAATCCAATTGACGTTCAATGAAGCCAATCGAAATCGATCGAAACCAATCGAAATCGATCAAGCTCGAGAGCAGGATTCGTTTCTATCGGTTTCTATCGCACTAACACAAATGCAGTTGTTTACTGTCAAAAAACAGCTGATTCGGTTTGTTGTTTAATTTTCAAGTTTGAAAGTGGTGTCATTCGGTGCGGTGTCCTCTGTCGTGTACTGAGTCGGTGGTGCTGTGCCGTGCTAAGTCGGTGTCGGTGGTGCTGTGTTGGTCGGTGCTGCGGTGTCGGTGGTGCTGTGCAAATCATGCTGGGTCGGTGTTGCTGTGAAAGTCGTACTCTGCCAGGTATTCTGAGTCGATGGTGCTGTGCCAGTGAAAGTGATGTCGGGCGACGTGGTGTCGGCGGTGCTGTGTCGGAGATGCAGTATTTCGAATAGCATCTTTCAGTGTAGTTACTGCACCGAAGCAAATGTCGATTTAAGCGGACTAGATTTTTACCGTCATACGGTGCTCCCGCCCGGGGAGTGAAAAAAAACGTTGTTAGCAAATTAGTTTTTTTGAAAAGTTAACCGCAAAATAAATTGATAAAAGTTGATATAAATTGATATAAGAAATAAAATATTGAATAAAAATAAAACGCTAGCTTTATTAAAAAAAAAACTTTATATGCATCGTTTTTTTTTTATTTTCTTTTTGGTGGGGACGGAACATAAACTCAGTTTTTTTTTTGTATTTTCAATTCTAGCGGAGACGCATGGGGAATTGAAAAATTAATTGAAAATTAAATTAAAGGTCATTCCGATTTTGCTTTTTAAAATAAGACAATCAATCCCGAAACCTCATAGTGTATATAGCTGAATAACAAAATGACAATAAACACAGCACGTTAGTATTAGTGTCTGGCTGTTCATTCAGCAGCCTGATAGAAATCGATCGAAGTCAATTGGAAAAACAGCTGATCAACTGTCAATCCATTTCAATTGATTTCGATTGAGTTTTGTTGAACAAACCTATACTCTATTATCTTTAATAGCTGAATACTACTCTGACCTCTCTTCAGTATGCATGTCGAATAAAAAAAAATAGCTGAACGCTGAGAGTCGGGTAAAAAAATGATAATACGATCGAAGATTTGCTATACTGAAAATAATATTCACTCAAAATGTAAGTGAGATCTAAACTGAATTTTGATCATGTAATTTCTAAAGCCTCGTCCACACTTGGCAACTTGAACTGCGATTTTGGTGGCTGAGACTTGCTTTCAGTTGCTTTCAGTTATAGTAATTTTCGATGAAATTTCGGGATATCAATCACAAATTTACTTTGTTAATATAATACTTTGTTTTTTTTTACAGGTGCATGCACTTTCTCTCTGTTGCGAGACATATTGGTTGCTCTTTTCTGAAACACCTAGAAATTAAAAAAAAAACAAATTTTAGGAACGTTCATTTTTTATGAAACTTCCTTTAATCACTGCTTTAATTCCACTGCACTTGAATAACCGATGTTTTTGTGAAGCTCTGAAAAAATAGTTGTTTAAAAACACTCTTATTATGCACCTACCAATTAAAACACAAATCTGTTGTTTCTCTTCCAAACCACAATAAAACACTCAATAAGGCATTTCCCCACTTGTCAGACGAACAGCTGATTTCTCATGTTTACATTTTCTCGGCACATCGTGGTAGGGTAAACATAACAACAAAATTACGTATGTTCAATGACCAGATAGTAACGAAATAAAATTGGCAATGCAATTGTTGTGGTTTTGCAAGCGCAATTTGGTGAGGAGAATATAAATTCTATATTTAATGATTTGTAAATTCATAACAAGTTGAGACATGAAGGTATGTTGATGATTTTAATTAAAGAAGTTTTTAAAAGAAAGCATTGAACAGTGCTTATCATCAAAGATCAAAATGGCGACCAGTTGGTGTTTACATTTTTCAAAACAAAAACAAAACGCTACCCTACCACAATCTGTCTCAGGAAATACTCTATCCCGACAAAGTTAACATTCGCTTTGCAAAAATTCACTTGAACACGCAGCGAAAAGATTTTTTATTTCAAAGGAAAGTGCCGCAAAAACAAAGGATTTTTTCCTTTGATTTTGGGATAAATAAAAATTCCTTTGATTCAAAAGCATTTTTCTTTGTTTCAAAAAATTTTTCTTTTGAAAAATCTTTGAATCAAAATATTAATGCTTTGAAACAAAAAACAGTTCCATTTGATGCAAAGTTGTTCTCGTTTGCTACAATGTAATTTAGATTTAGATATAAAAGGATTGGTTCATTGAACCTTTTTCATTTTATTCCAATTGGAAGAAATATTTTCTGTTGTCCCGAAGTTCCTATTAGGAATTTTGAACAATAAAAAGAAAGAATTTACATTTTAAATTCATTTTTATTTACAAAATTAACACTAACACTGGTTCACTATAATTGAATAATCCGGTCCTAATTTTGGCCTGAGGGCATTCTTCTAGGGCCGCTCAATAGACTTCCGGATGCAGCTCCGGTTGCTAACTTTAGTCATTCAACTGGTGATTACCGCTGAAGATCGGGCCGAAGATAATCAGACCGCTGGATTTGGGGCGGAATCTGCCGTGGTCCTGTAATGCAAGAGTTAATATAAAATCCTAAACATTCACTTTTTGTTTAATGGATTAACACTCACTTACCATTCTCCATCCTGAATCCTCCTGAAGCTATCTCTGATTCACTAGTTTTGATTTTCAACACAACCGGACAAACTTTATTCGAAATTCGGTTCTTGCTCAATCCAAAATATCTTCTAAGTTTAAAATTTTAATTCAAAGAAATTATTCCTTTCTGTTGAAAACAATTTTCTTTGGTTGAAAGAAAATTTACTTTGTTTTAAACGAAATGTGCAATTGAACAAATTTCTTTTGAATCAAAGAATTTGTTTAAAATCAAAGTCCAAAATTATTCAGTTCGAAAAATTAATTCTTTCTTTCAAAAATTATTCATTTGAATCAGAACGATAATTCATTGATTCAAAGAAAACAGGAGTTTGATTCTAAAAACTGAATGTTTTAAATCAAAGTCAGTTTTGTTTTGTATCAAAATCCAAGTTTTCTCTGCGTGAATTTAAGTGGCGGTCAAGTCAATTTCAAGTGAGTATCAAAAACATTCAGTGTCGGTCACTTAAAACTAAAGTGATGAGTTAGTGAATATATTGACTCGGTTACTTGAAACTTAAGTGAGAGGCAAGTGAAATGTACATAAGCTACTCGAAATGCATAAAATAAAATCAATGAGTTTTCACTTTTAAGTGAATCTTCTAGTGTTTTTAAGCGTGATATTGAGTTCAGTGTAGGAGTGTAGTTTTTAAAGAAGAATTCCATATGAAGAAAGGATTTAGCGGACGGAAGCGGGAAGAAAAAAAGCATTTTGAATGGGAAAAAATAGGCGACATAACGGCCGGTCTCGACATGTGTCTCGATCCAGCTGGAAAAGTACCTATATGTTTTTAAAAGTTTGTAAAGACCTTTGGACGCTTTGGACCGTTTGGATGGGTCTATAGATGAATATAGCTCCCTTTTATTCTCTGGTTTGGTTCAGTGCATTGCATCAGAAGTTATCGAACAAAATTTAACCTCGTTCATGAACATAACCTCGTTACTCATATATGTTTACGTTTCGGGATTTTAAAATCTTGTTTCATGATGTGGTTTTTCTTTGATAAAATCGGAAAAAAACTTAAAAGGTGTTTCAAATTATACGTCCCTCTTCAAAGAGATATATTCACAAGACGGCTCGAGCAAAATAAATCCGATGTATTGAAGGGATTATCTACCGTAACCGGTGCTTCATATAGTTTTTATCAGGGTTATTGTATAACACTAACTTTAACTTCTTTTTTTACAGAATTAAACGATGTCCACCATGAAGCTGGGCTTAGGTCGTCATCGCCATTCCTTCTGCCTGAGCCGGTGCAACAAGCTTCAGACCTTCTGATTCCTAACGACTGTATTCAACCTTCCCCTCTTAACACACTACCCGACAATCCGGATCTAGGATGTGGTTCTATGGTGGAAGTGGAGATCGAAGAAAAGGACAGTTTGCTGGGTGTGATACGTTGGATAGGTCCGTTGCACCCACCAGGTATGAGCAGCAGCAACACGCGAGTCATGGTTGGCGTAGAGCTGGAGGATGAACCATTCATAGACATTGAAACTAGCGACGGTGTTCATAATGGAATGAAGTAAGACTCATAACTCCTGGGTAAAGTTAATAGATACTTATCAAACATTGTAAAAATCATTTTAGATTGTTTGAATGTAACTTCAAACGAGGGATTTTCGTTTATCCGGAGCAATGTCGACAAGACAAACGATTCGATGATAGTGGACCGCATTCAATCAACTCTGTGAAAGCTTCCTCTTCAAAATCTACTGCGACCAATACATTCGGCAAAGTGGATTGTCCTCCTGTAACCGAAGATATTGCTCCTTTAAGTTGGGTTCACCTCATTTTGACTGTATGTTGAATGATTCAATGTGTGATTTATTTGCAGAAATCCTTGAGCAAAACGATTTAAAAGCCATTTGTGGAAAATTTAAGGGCATTCAAGGACACCACAACTCTTGTTATTTGGACGCCACTCTTTTTTCAATGTTCACGTTCACGAGCGTGTTTGATTCCTTGCTTTACAGGCCACGCGAGGAAGAAGTAAGCGTGCTCATACGAATATTTCGGAAATATAAAAGTAATCTACCTTCACTTCTAATTTCAGGATAATCTACAATACGAAGAAGTTCAAAGAGTACTGAGAGAAGAAATTGTTAATCCCCTCCGGAAAAACCACTTTGTACGGGCTGACCGAGTTATGAAATTACGAGAACTATTAGATAGACTCAGCTCTGTAACCGGATTAACAAGTGAAGAGAAAGATCCTGAAGAATTTCTGAACAGTCTTCTTGCACAGATTTTGAGAGCGGATCCATTTCTAAAGGTACCGATAAGATTTGAATTGCGATTAACAGAAATAATAAACAGTATTTTCCCACCAGTTGAGCTCCGGTTTGGACACTTTCTATTACCAGTTGTTTGTCGAAAAAGATGACAGTTTGAAGTTGCCCTCGGTGCAGCAACTGTTTGAGCAAAGTTTCCTAACATCAAGCATTAAGCTGAAAGAGGTCCCGTCCTGTCTTATAATACAAATGCCACGCTTTGGTAAAAATTTCAAAATGTACCCGAGGATTCTGCCGTCTCAAATATTGGAAGTTACCGACATTATTGAAGATTGTAGGGTTACCAGTTGTTTGCTTAAAAATTGTATTCAATAGATCTAACCAGAACCTTTTTTTTCAGCACCTCGGCAATGTTCCTGGTGTGGTAAACTAGCAGATAAGGAGTGTCACGATTGTTACACCAATCAACTGGAAAACATCGGCTATTGTGATACCTGCTTCGAGCAAGCTCACCTCCGTGGGGACCGTCATAAACATAAGCCAAATCCGTTGTCCGTTCCGAGTGAAATCAAGTGTTTAGATCTGAATGATCGTATTCCTCGATTGTACATGGAATTGTTTGCCGTCGTATGCATCGAAACCTCGCACTATGTTGCGTTTGTGAAGACAGCTTCCGGGCAGGATGCCCCCTGGGTATTTTTTGATTCGATGGCCGACCGAAAAGGTTTTAACATTTAGCCGTGTTGTGTGCTTCTATAGATAACGCATTTTTCTTCTATTAACCTTTTTCAGGCGAACAAAACGGTTACAACATTCCGGAAATGATTCCTGTGCCCGATCTACCGCTGTGGCTCTCGGAAGAAGGAGCTCGTCAGATGAACGAGGAGGCTACCAACGACAAGATGTTGCCAGAGCACGCAAAAAGATTGCTGTGCGACGCGTACATGTGTATGTACCAGAGTACGGACGTGATGATGTATCGATAGACTATTCGCTTATTTGATTACTTTTTTTTCCAAAGGAACGATAACTGTCCTATCAAACTCATATCCATTATTTCAGGAACCCATTTAATTACACACCTTTGTAACTGCATACTTATATGTACCAAGTACGTAGCAACGAAATAATAATCGATCGTAATCTTGAAGGGTTTGCTGAAACATCTCGTCATTATTTTGTATAAAGCCCGGTTTTCAGTTCGAGTGAAAATGAACGTAAAAAAACAATAACTTAAAAAACGCGACACAACTAGCCTGTGTAACATGGTGGAATCGATGGGGAATGGTTGAAAGATGAAATTACAGCCGTTCATTATGCATTAAAACCTCCTAGAACTATTTTTATTTTGATTCATCCGTTGTTCACTGCAGAAATTCATTCATGGCGGGGAATCAATCTGTTGTGGTATGAGCCTACTTGGTTGAATGATTCAACTGAACCAAAGCAATCGAAAGATTCCTTTTAATTCAACCACGGTATGTACCGTGTGTACCGTGGTTGAATTAAAAGGAATCTTTCGATTGCTTTGGTTCAGTCGGGGAATCAAATTAAAAACAGTTCTATCAGGTTTTAAGGAACGAGTCCGGCTGGAATTTCATTTTGCTACAATTCCCCATCGATTTCACTATGTTACCACACCTAGTTTCGTCGCGTCATTAAGTTATTGACGAAATAAAAAATTTTCACGTGAAGTGTAAATGGGCCTTAAGACCTAAATTTTGAAGTAACCGTTACATATATTTGGACTCATATACAAAACTATTTTTTTTAATTGCAAGTATTCTCAACTAGCAATCAAATAGTTCAAATCTAACGATACAAAGGAGAAACAAATATTGAAAGACAAACCGTTAGTAATTCTAAAAAGAATGCAATGCAAACATCACAATAAGTAGCTTTTGAATGTTCGTACTTTAATTGTAACCACTTTGGTTGTTTAGCAGTCATAATTAGAGATACAAAATTGACGTGACTTGAAAGCTTTAATTAAAATTTAAAAATGCAAAAAAAAATCTAATATTGTAAGCAGCGGCTGACAAAACGATTAGCAACCTCAGAGGCTCCCATGGTTTCGTTTATTCACTTTCAATCAGAAATAACTTAAAATAGTATCTAATACAAAAAACCGTAGACTGTATCAAAAATATAATCTTTAATTCAGATGATTTTTGAAACTGTTGTCGTACACTAATACAAAACATCATGCAATATTTACCAATCTAAAAGAAATGCATGCTCTTCCATTTGTGATCTGAAGTGTTTAATTTACCTTCACAACTTGCGTACCTACCTATCGGAACTATATGAAAGCAACACTTCAACTTCTGTAGTATCGAAACTACAGACAAACAGACGGTTGTCAGTCGGATTGATGCAATATTAACATACAAATAGAAAATCTAGCATGTTGCATGCCTCACAAATGAAATAAATTATCAAGGCATAATTTTTCAAGCGCTATTAGATGTGGAACGAGAATTCTCAACGAGGACGACGGTCGTTGATCGTTTAGTGGACTGAATATTTGATTGAAGAAAGGTACCTTTATCGTGTGTACTGTATGACCTTGTACACCAAATCTGTTGACACAAAATTGTACCTAGTTGAATATACATTGAAAATATAAAAAAAATGCAACAATTAATGTATGTGTATTTTATTTTCGATGACATTTAATAATATTCGTAAAGCTTTTAAAGCAGTGAATAAATGCGCTGTACGAATGTCTTTTTGCTTTTTATGCAAAAATGGTATCTTTTCCTCAGAGTAGCCATTTTCTCACTAAAGGAGGCCATTTAGGTACACTTCACTTGAAAACGAACGTGAAAAATCTTATTTCGTCAACAACTCAACAACGCGACGAAATTAGGTATTGTGACTTAATGGAAACGATGGAGAATGGTTGAAAAATGAAATTCCAGTAGGACTCGTTCCTTAAAATCTGATAGAACTGTTTTTATTCCCATTCCCCGCTATTATTAAATTTCCAAAATTGAAAATTGAATTTTCACTTTTTTCCGAAAACTGCCTCATTCAATGTAAACTTTCGAATAAATACACAAACAAGGGCCCTTATTCTGCGCCTCGAGTGACGTGACGATAGTCGAGTCACCCAAGTCACTCTATTCTAGCAGTCGGTTTAGGTGAGAAACGTCACTTCGGATGAACGTTGTCAGGGCTGATAGATTAGGGTGGTGTAAAATGTCAAAAATCCCAATCAGCCATGCTGTGACATTGTTTACAAAACAAGAAGGTATCAAAGTGCATCAAGCACGCAGGTATCACCGGCTTTAGATTATTGAGCGACTGAATAATATCGGTTCAGTGACAGTGCGTATTTAAAATTCGTTTTGGTTTCGTAAATTTTTCATAAATTCTAACATCTTTCTCCCCTACAGCGGAATCCGAGGAAAGTCTGTTCCTTCTGGCTCAGAAGCTGAGCAAACTCTAATCAACGATGATCTCTTGCGGGTACGGCATCTGGACGAAGTGTCGAGTTCGGCGATATCGGATGCTTTGCGCTGAAGTTGTCGTCGAGGATCTGCTAAAAGACTGAACGTGCGGCACTGGCCAACGATGCCAGTCGGAGGGCGGTGAAGTTAAACCCATTCATGAGGCAATCGTTGCCGAACTATGCCAGCGTGGAGAGAAACCGGATCCGACGGAAGTGTTTCAGCTTTCGAGCACCGATATATTTGCCACTAGTCAGCCAACGGCCTTAAACTCGTCGGTGGTTTGGTTCGGAAATGGATGTGGCGGAGGTGGGGGAGGAGGAGTAGGAGGTGGTGGCAGTTTTATTATTAACCCGGACGTCGGAATCGAGCTTCAACAGCAGCAGCATCAACAGTTAATTAGCGGTAGTCATTTATCTACTCCACTAGATCAGATTGGGGTCCCATACAGAATATAATCAATACACCAAATAATGCTCCACAACAGCAACCTTAGCTCCAACAGAGTCAGAATATATCTAGTATAACAGATGTTGAACAAACTCCAGGCAGTGGTGCAGGGGCGGAAGTGGGGACCCCTTTCCGGAAGCAACAGTTTAAGTATCTAGCCACCATGAGTCCTACCATTCCTAGTTTCGATGTTTTACCTATAATGCATAGTCCAGTTTTAAGCAGTGACCAATCGAATTTGATAATGCCACCTTCGCCACAGCAGTTCTCGACTTTGGCCACCGGTTGTCATCAGCCGCAACAACCTCCCGGTTCGTAAATCCAACAACAGCTGAATACGATACAGCAACAGCAAATCATAGCCGAAAGTGAACAGCAGAAAATTGCTCTCCTGTGCAGTAACTAAAAGTTGCGTGGCCACCACAATTTAGGTACAATGTGCAACATAATTAAAAGGAAAATGGATACTACGGTAAGCATTAGCTATCCCGATTTCCTATTGCCGTATTAAGTTCAGTTTTTTTCTTTTTAGACAACAATGATGCTGCTGCAGCTACAAAAAACAAACACCAAACCGATTGTGTTTAGTCAGACAGGCAGCCAGTTGATGACGCTGCGAACATCCAACACGACCGGCGGTGCCCTGCAGGCCCATAATGTACGGCGAAGTTCCAGGCTTTTTAGCAACAACAACTATTCAGTGAAGGAGAACACCAAGAGTCCTCAACTGAATTATAAATTCGTGGCATCTCGATCTCCGCCGCTTAAACCTAACATAAGAATTTGCAAGAATCTAAACAGTAGTACGGCCAGCTTGCTGGAAAATGTCCATGAACGAAAGTCTTCAACCGGAAGCGATGGAAAGGAGAAGATCGAAACCATCACTTCCAGTGAAACGTTAAGTGAAAAAGTTTTCATCAACAACAGTGTCAACAGTGCCCAGAAAATGGCACAGCACGGGCTGGCCATGAAAAAAACAGAGCGCCGATGGCTTGATGACACTGCTGCGGGAACTCGGCCAGAACTATCTTCGGTTACAGAGCTACGAGTGCGCAAAGGCTATCGAACGCTTCAGTAACGTTCCATCGCATCACTACAACAGCAGTTGGGTTAAAAGTATGATCGCCCTGTCGCACCACGAGATACGAGATTATGAAGCTGCCGTTAACATTTTCCGGCTGATTCATGTTGATAAAATAATATAAATCGTTCAACCAGTCTTTTTTATAAACTTCCGTAATTTTCATCAATATTCAAAAATAAAAATATTTCACAAAGTTTTGGTTTATATTTTTGTCAGTATTTTAATACAGAACCAGCATTTTTGTCGAATTGAATAGAATACAATAATGTTAAAAACCTAGGATACCATGACATCGAGCATGGTATGTTTGGTCGTGTGAGGACCACCTTGTCGCTAAAGCGAATTTCATAGATTCCCTTCGGGCCTGAGGAAAATCACCTGACGTTCCAGTTAGGGATGTGTTAGCTGTGATGGATTTGGACTACATGTTCGAAATATATCATTTCCTAAAAGGTATTGATCTTCATCTGTAATTCTTTTTATTTTCATATTTCTCTTTCTATCCTTCTTTCTCTTCTAAACAAGTGTTAAGCTAAGCATACCAAAATTGTAAAAATGCAAAACGAGTTTGGCTCGTTATAGCTTTACATTGTATGTATTAGGAAATATTCTTTTAAATACAAACATGTAACATTTATTCCTTTTCTTCTAAAGTACAACAGCTGTAACCTAGTGTTACGGATCGGAAATTTTAAGCTCCAAAATTTTAGCCAGCTCGAGGCGTAAGAATTTCATCATTTCCGCCTGCAGCTCAATCCACCATCCAGTACAGTTCTATCTGCAGATCGCTGCCCGAGAACAGGACCATCGGCAGCAGCGGAACCGTTGTGGTTTCCCGAATGTAGATCCGGGACGTTTTAACTTTTTTTCTGGTAGACCAGGTACGTGGAATTGAAGTGGCCACATGTGGCATTTATCGAGGACGGATAAAAGAAAACGTATCCATCCTGTTGGGTTTTAAAACGAAGATCGGACGGTTGAGGCAGTTTGGGTACCGCACCACTCGCTCCACTGATGAAACTTTTCTCTGGGTTTATGACGTTTGGGTAGAGGGCAGCGGATAGGATGGCCGCTAGGAGCCGGTTATTCTCTCCGTTAGAATTTATTTCCGTTCCGGTAAGCTACTTGTAGCTCATCTTTAATAAATTTCCCCCGATGACTACTCAAATCTAGTGGAACAAATCCAATGGACACCAGCAATTCCAAGAACTGTTGCTTCATTTCATCGATCGTGTGAAGCGTTTTGGTCGACAGGTAATTCTCTTCGGCAAAACAGTTGGTCGCATATCGACTGCGCTTCGAAGTCTCCTTCCATTTCCTGTAATCATTAAGCATCGTCAAATGATTGCTATTCGCAATACCGAACAGCCGCTTTCTACTTTCTGGTTCGTTCCTTTTGTTGAAGGGAGACACAAACGGACTCTTGTAGCTAAAACAAGTCGCTATCGTTAGCACACTATCCAGGCACTGAAAAATAGCTCCAAACAGCATGAGCTTTCCTATCCGCACATCTACCGATAATGCTGCTAAATGATGACCCGAAGCAGTCAGTTGTTTCTTGGCGGCATCAATGTTCTCATCACTAGGTGGTCGTCAATGGTCAATGGTACCCGAAGTTTCAGCGATGTTGGTACTCAGCATAATTTTCCTTTTCCCTTGGGAGTTTTTCGGAACACCTGGGCCTGTTCCTCGCTGCACAGCGTCGAGTGCAACGGTATCAGCAGGAAGCGATCCTCTCGGGGGCCAAACATGCGACTATCCAGCAGGGCTTCGTGAACGTTCTTGACCTCTTCCAGCCCGGGGAGGAAGATGAGAATCGTTCCCTCCTGGGGCCACTGATGATCGCCATCGACGTTAAATCGTAGGATGTGCTCGATCAGCTCCGGGTTGATGCGGAGGGGGTCCAACAGATAAAGTGTTTTGCAGGTTGCCTTGGAGTATTCTGTGGAATATGAGAAAAAATGTGAATGTTTGTTAACAATAATTCACCAATTACAATATCAGCAACACCTACAGACGAAAGTTCCTATACTTAACTCACTGATAGTACAAGTATCAAGTGGTCAAGTTGTTGGAAAATACACAATCCATCACGACCTGGTTCAGCGGTATCGGGCGATAATTGGGGAATGGTTGGTAAAAATTCTGGTTCCAGTTTAACTTTCTGCTTCAGTAGGGAGGGCGTTGAGGAGGAACTGCTGCTGGAGGCAGTGCTTGGAGATCGGGCTTCACGACTTTTGCCCGAGGAGCTAGGAGATTGTTTTTCCGTTTTGGCATTACAGTCACTGTTGTTTGTTGTAAAACAAAAACAAAAAAGATTTACATCAAGTTGGTGGTGACGTCATATAAAACACCACTACCAAAGCACGACTTTTTCGTCATACTTTTCGTTGATTTTCTTTGACACAAAACGTAAACAATGTAATAAGCTGTCAAAATTTTGGCATGCGTGCCCACTTCTCCACCTTGCCTACTTTGTGTCAAAGTTGTTCCACCCTAGATCTATCAGCCCTGGAACGTTGTGAGTTCTTACCCTATTCTCGTAGTCACCTTGAGTGAGAATCGTCGCATTTGCGTGACCATTTTAGGTGACAATTGTCGGTACCTTTTCAGGTGGTGACGAGATAGAAATTTAAAAGAAATTTTATTGAAAACGGAGAAGTTAGGCTGTAAATAACGAATTTCACTACAGTATGATGGTTTAAGAATCAATTAAGAAAAAATCACTTTCATATTTGTATTTTTAAATTTATTCATACAGCGAAACATTTTTTTTACAAGACGTTATTAATAAAAAGCATATAAAATTGGGCGACGGTTAACTTTATTTCACTGTTAATATTCAACATGAAGAAAAAAACACACTTATATAGCACTTCACTCCATTTTATTCGATTCCCGTCGCTGGAGGAAAATTTCCCTTGCACCGAGTAAGGGAAGGGGAATTTAAGGTTCGGCTTCGAAGTCCTGCCCTAAACTATTCTTCCTCACTCGCAGTATCCCACGTCTTTCGCCATGTCCCGCGATGAAATCCGCCTTTTGTGACCTGGCTGGTTGAAGCAGCAGCCATCAATTGTTGTGCTTTTTTTTGTTCTATTCGATGCGAATTCCGGATTCATCGTTTTCACTTAGGGCGCACAATAATGCCCGTTTTTTTTTTTTTTGTTGCTTGCTGTCACCTTACGACCCGTTGATGGCCAGTTACGAACCGAAATTATCACAAAAAACTTGGAAAATCAGCTCGGAAAATTCGAATTGCGAGCCAAAAAAAAACAATACAGAACAAATTCTACCATTTTGACAGATGCGTTCATTCGGCCACTCACCCAGAATGAACCTCTGTCACTTTACCCACGTCGACTACGGGAATAAGGTGACAAATCTCACGGTGACTTCGAGGTGAGGTTACAATCATCACGTCACGCGCGGCGCAGAATAAGGGCCTTTATATAACCGCACCCCTATTTATCGCATGTCTTCATGACAGCTAAGTATCTTTCTGATGTTAAACAACAATGTGCAGTGTATGCGGAAAACATAAAATTTGCATAGTTCATTTCGAATAAGTGTTTTAAGATGCAAATATAGCTGAAATTATTCAGAATGATTGAGCGATCACTTCCTATAACCGCACCTACATTTTTGTGAAGAATTTTTAAGCTTATTCTATGTGTTTGGGCAGTAGGCCAATCACGCTTAGTTCCGACCGAAAACCAACGAAAAATTCAGATTGTGAAGTTTTCTTAGGTTTCATTACCAACCGACTAGTAGGCGAGTGTTTCCCTACTAGGATAGCAACAATAAATCACTAAGGAAAATCAACAAGTGAAGATTAAGTTCATTTCAGTTTTGCCTTTTGTCGAATAAAGTCCACTTTTGTAAAACAATTTTTTGAAAGTTCAACAATCAAGAAGCCCCGGTCCAGCCAGCAAGCGGTCCAGAATTCATCATCGAGTCATTGGCGTCAAATATCAAGGAGTTTTGTTACGATTCCGAAAACGGTTTGGTATTCGATCGATGGTTGCAGAAGTACGAGGACCTATCCTTGAAAGACGGAGAAAATCTGGATGCAGAAATTCGCCTGCTGTTGAGGAGCCTCAGCATTAACGTTCACGAAAAGTGTGTGAATTTCTGTCTGCCAAACCATCCACGTGAGTTTTCTTTCGCCGATATCGTCACTAAGTTGAAACAGTTGTTTGGTGTTCGAATTTCCATTTTCAATAAGCAATATTAATGTTTTCAACTTACGAAGAACGGAGAAGATGATTACGTTACCTACGCTGGAATCGTGAATAAACGCCAAATTTGGCGCGAGACCTTAGTCCTAGGATCATTTTTAGCCTAGCCTTTTCGTCATTTATGATATTCTCATGGACATTGTTTCTTAAAAATTTTAAGCGGCTTTATCGGTGAGTATTATTATAGATTTGAAATAATAGATGGATAGACCGTAGGAAGAAAGTTACTAAGGTGTTGAAAAGAGCGATGAGCATTTTGTTTAGAGGCTTGACCACATACTGGAATTTTTGTCCCTCACCAATCAGCCGGCACTTCGTTTTGCGATGCAGTTGACTAATCTGGAAACACATAGCTGGTACGATTGCTTAAGGCAAAAAAAGTGATTCACTGCTGTTTCCGGGTGATACCTCCATACCAGATTCTGGCGAGCCGGTTAAGTGCAGTAGATCGGTGAGTCGAAAATTAAAATCGGATCCAAGAAGAAAACGGAACAAATTCCCATTTTTCTTACGCCAACCGTACGGGAACAAAAGAACGGTCCGTATACAAGAAGAGCACGGAAAAAAGATTACTGCAAAGTCGGTGAGTCCAACATTTAAACCAATTTGCGAAACAAAACGAATTATAATTTTATTCGTTTGTGCCTACCAGATACGCCCACCACGAGGCATACAAAATCACTTGGAAAAAGGAAAAGAAAGCCTAAAAAGAGCCCCTAGTGAAAAGGGTGAGCAACATCAAGAAAATCAATATGGCCAGGGTTTCAAAACGAAAATGGCCACAGGGATCTTTTTCTTCTTCTCTTTGTTTTCCTTTTGCAGTTTTCGTCTTCGTAGTTTTATGGGTCCTCTCCGCATCTTCTCCACAACTGACAACAACACGGGTGGTTGCATCATCCGAAGGCCGAACGGCTACCGAATCCGCAAGCCGAACAGGAACCGGACAGTGACCGAGTCCGTGAGCAGAACCCGCAAGCTGACCAGGAATCGTCGTAGTGGAGCAAAATCCGCTCAGGAGGGCGACACAAATTTTAAACGCGCATGGCGCAGCGTTTACCTCCAGTTTCCGGGAGCAAGATTCTCCTCATCATCCAGCCATCGAAGCGTGGGAGTCAACCGGCACTGTTCAGAGCCAACCACGCGCGAGTACCATCGCATGGTTTATTGTTGACCGAATGAGCGTTTTCGCTACACATGCGATGCCATTCCGGAGAGGACATGATGTAAGTGCACAATCACGACTTATTTTCAGCATTGCACATGTTGAGCGGGAGGAGCAGGAGAAAAAAAGAAAGAAGAAAAACTTCTATCTTCTCCTTTGAGCCAATTTTCTTCTTGTGTCTTCTTATGTCTGACGTGTCATTTTATGCCTTAGATCTCAGGCCTTGGCCAGGTCTCAAGTACTCAAGTCTCATGTCTTATGTCTCAAGTATAAGTTATCATGTCCCAGATCCAGATCTTAGATTTCAGGCATCATGTCCAAGGTCTAAGAGGTCTTAAGTGTGAGGTAAAAGGCTCCATGTTTCATTTCCTAGGCCTCAAGTGTCAAAGTCTAAGGTGTAGGGTTTTATGTCCCAAGTCCCAGGTCTCGGGTTACATGACTAATTGTCCCAAGTTTCACAGTTTCAGAGAAAGTGCGTTTATTTACACGGTGTTTTGCGATTAGCACGAATTTTTTACACGTGTAAATAACCTTTGGTGTACTTATTTAAAAACGTAAAATCGTTCGAAGAAAGTAATTTGAGCATCGTCTATTCGAAAGAAGTTTATCAGACCTAAGAGCCTAAGAAGTTTATCAAGAACGAAGTGAGGTCAACGTTAACATTGTTTATTATGTTAGAGTGAAAAAGCGAATAGTTTATAGGGAACTGTGATATACAGAGGAACAAGCATCGGTTATATTTTTCAATGGTTTTAATAGCTACAGTATTTTAAGATAGTTAAGTTTATGTAGTTCAGAAGAGCAAATTCCTAATCCAAAAACAAACATTAAGAAAACGTTAAAATAGCATCATACTTCATATGTTGTGTTCAATGATTTGCTTCATTTATCATCCAAATTTACCGCTAACGAGTAATACATATACGAGTGTTTCTATTATATGCTGCATCTAATCATTTAACTGCCGTAGCCCTCGCCGTCCAGAGGGATTTCAACGGGAAAATTTATTAAAACATACTTTTATCATTGAATGTGGATGAGTTAGCTCGCAAAAGTTAAATTTCATAAGGTGTCCTGTTTTGTACATACCTTGAGAAGTACAGAAAAAAACTGTGTGTTATTTTTAGTGTCAGAGGTAAATAAACCGACGCATCTGTGATTAACGTGATCACACAAAATTTAAAATAAAGAGCTTGAACAAAAAAACAACTGATAAGCGCTGTGAAGGTACCCACAGAACCCAGCTTATCAGTCAGTCAGTTTTTGTGTATCACTAGAAAATGGCTTTGCTTGTTGCCCTATTTTACTCGTGACTGTCCGGACAGCCACCAAAAAGAGTGATCGATAGTTTGAGCTGAGATCATAATCGACGATATTATGTTGTAAATATGTTTCACTTAACTATGTCATACGCGAACATGTGCTCACATGTGATCGACCATCAATTGGTGAAAGCTGACTGTTTGGTTCATTCATAACTCAAAAGTTCATATGGAACAGGAAAAGATCGATAGTGAGTAACGAAAATGTATACTGTGATTGTAAATCGTACTCTCAAGATATGTGCAAAATTAACCATAAGAAATTGTTTGTTAGAACTATTATGTAACTTTCTACTGGGATAACTTGTTTATGAAAAACAAAGTTTGTGGTTGTACGGATGTTTAATTTACTCTTCAACTAAGAAATTGTTACAAGGAAACTAAAAATTGGCTGGAAACACAGGTACAAACTTCTATAAAATAAATCATATGTGAAAGTATTAATTTTTGTTTTTATTTAGGAGTTTTAGAGTGAACCATCCAAAAAATGTTGTCCATCTATCGAATTATTATTAATTATCTTTTGCTTCATGATTTTCTTTTGTTCTTCTATCCGAAAATTGTTTGTACTTTGACAAGTTTACACTTTACTAGTTTTGCTTCTTTTTTCAAATAGTGGTTCACTATGTGCGGTTAAAAAAATGGAGCTACTGAAAAAAGTATAAAAAACCTACATATAACAAAAATATATTGCAAGGCAAAAAAGATCTCCGGAAAAATAAACGTTACCAGAATATGATGTTGGTTATGTCTTACATGGCTAAATGTTTCTTAATGAGCTAATATCACAGAGTACAGTCAAAGAAATAGTTCTCACTTGCGAACCCGGCAGAAAACACGTTCTGTAGCAAAACACGGAAATGTTCCGACTGCCAGGAGAACCGCCCTATCCCACTGAGTGTACTAGAATACTGTTAATGTTTGTCAGCGAATACCCAATCCAGAACTACGTTTTCGTTTGATTTTACTTATTCTGGAGTAGAGCTTTTCAATATCGGTATTCACTCAAAGAGTTTGCTTTTTATTCTAAATTCGACCAATAGATAGATCATATTTAGGGCTATACGTTCTCCAATTAACCTCGTTATCAGAAAAGCAACTTACTGACAAACAAAATCAGGGGCAATTTCACCAACTGGCGACTGCAATCTGAAATGTAACTGACCCTAGCATATTTTTTCTTTTCATTTACTTCATAACACATTTTGACCATAGAATGGTCTCATCAAATCAGAGATTTCAACATTCAATTGTTGGATTATCAATTTCACTTCATTTGCAGTCTGGAGTACAAGCATATTTCTAAGTTTATTCTAGAACATTGATTGATATCTTTGTTAATATAAGAGCATTCTTAAAAATCTAAGCAAAAATTCTCTTCCAGTTATTGTGTTGTTTATATAATATGCTTCTTTACCAGTTGGCTACGCATTGCCAGCATCGCGCACTCACTGTTACGTGAATTCTCACACCGCAGCTCTCACCTGCCTTCACGTAACGGTGCGGTGCTGTGAGGTGTTTACGAAAAATTGTTCAAAATATTTCTTAGATATTTTTTGCGGTAGATATATTTATTGGTTTCTTCAACTGTGTTTCTAGTTCTGCTAATTATCGTGAAACGAAACTTGAAAACCGTTTATAAGACCTTACTTTTCATTGAAGAAAAACAAATTTGTTTGCCTAGCATTAAGATGATTTTAGTATGTATGCATTGTTAAAAAAAAAAAAGAAAAGTAAACCTGATTCCTTAAGTGCTATTTCTCTGTAGATAGATAATTGTCTGTTAAGATTTCTGTCCCGAAAGGAAGTCGAAAAGCATCAAAGTGGAAATTATCGTTGCTTTCATGAAAATAAGGTTTGATCTGTATTTCGGACTGTTAAGACATTACCACGCACCGCGTCCGTCTCGTTGTCCTTTGTAGTTTAATAGCATTCTTCATCCTCCATAGCGAAATCGCTGTTGAATCCAGAATCAGCATAAACCGAGCTGTAACGACAAACAGTCTAGATAAGAATCTATTCTAGGGAGTTGTTGCTAGAACATCCAAATCCTATTCAACCGAGGAATTGATAAAGATTTTTATCACTTTGAACTCTGAGGCTTTTAGAGTATGATTCAACGGGCATTCGTTTCCCTCAAGCTATTTGTAAATGCAGTCATTTTATCAAGTCTTTGCATCTACCAGATACAGTTCCTAATATCTTAACCATTTGAAGAACCATTATCGGCTGTTATCTATTTTCATCGTTTTTGTCTAGGTTCACGAAATCGCTTCATGACGATAAGAATTAGGCCAGTAGCTTTAGATGAATGGTTTACTTTCTCATACACATCACCCAAAAAAAAAAGACATGAAAAAATACTTACTTGATGGCCCGGCACGTGAAGAAGACGATGCGCTTAAGCTTCTTGTTGTAGAAGAAATAGTTGAATGACCACAGACAACCGGGCTCTCCGAACGGGTCGGAATTCAGGTCCGGATTGTAGCTGTAGATGTCGCAGTCGTTCAGCGAAATTTCGTCCTCGATGGTGGACCAGAGAGCGGTACGAATTTTGTGGTACTGCTCGCCGGCCACCGCCGACAGGTTCCCCTCGATCGAGTTCAGGACCCACTGCAACGACGGTTCCTTGCTGAATTCGTGACTCTGGAAACGAGTTGAGATGGAAAGAAATACCGTTGAGTTATCAGCATCAATGTTGGACTTCAAGATAGAATAATTACAAAAACGTTTTTCTCAGCTACAGGACCTAGGTAACTGCCATGATAAATCTAAGAAAGGAATGTTTCGATCAACATGAATACTGGAAAAAGGTCGAGATCACAAGTTGGCTAATTTGTGCGAAAACGTCCATGGAGTTGTGGAATCCCGGACAGCCCATTCCAGATTTCATCTCGAGATTGGCGCACAACTGATTTGATTGCTAGCTAGATCATGTAAGTAACGGTTTTTCTCATACATGCTCATACATGGCTTTCTTGATGAGAGAGCAAAGAGGACATATCTCAATATGTCAATTAAGTATTTTATTACTAGCTGACTTGGTGTGCTTTGCTCACTTTCTTAAAATAAATGAAATTTTTGAAAATTATCCATTTTTTGTAGGTATAATCTTACATATGTTGAGAAATCATTTCACTCGGGAACTATCGGTTAGATGCAAGTCGAGTGAATTGAACACAATATCAATTTGACATTCTACAAACAATAACACAGCCACATGTGGAGACTTCATCTGTCAGCTGTCATCTGTCAAACGGACAACTTGCACGGAACATTGCACGAGATTGGATACAATGTTTGATACAATATTGAACGGAATCTAGTGGACAACTGGATTAAATGTTCATGGTTCTACAAATAGGAAATAAGCACGTGGAAGAAAGTGCATGAAATAAATATAAACATCACTAATGTAACCGATCTAGTTATAAGCTATACCTTGTGTTCGTCTCAAATAAAGTTACCTTAAACCTTAAACAAGAGTTTCAAATCGCGTTTTTAATCGATTACTCTATCAATCTTAACAGGTTATGGGCCCAGTGGGTAATTGGGATGTCATAACCTATCCATCTTAACAGGTTATGGGCCGAGTGGGTAACTGGGTTATAATAACCTGTACACCTTAACAACATATCAATTTATTTCCATTGGTTAATTAGTACTTGAGCAATACAACAAAATTATATGGGACCCGCTCATCCCCTCCCCTCTCGCCACTGCAGCCGGAAGGGTTTATGACAATCTTAGAAACATATCATCTCATACCCAAATATCTTCCCATGCCAAATTTGATTCCATTTGTTGATTAATTCTCAAGTTATGCCTACAAATTGTATTAGGGCCCCTGTCCCTCCTATAAATATGAAAGAATATTGGACGAAAGTAGTGTTTCAAATAACAAATAATAATAGAACCATTTCTTGTGCTCTAATCTTTTTCCAGTTTGGGATGGAAGCCTTCCTACCCTCTTTCAATATAATGTCTTCAATAAAATAACGGGGGGGTTTCAAATAATCATACAACCATTTCTCGTATCATATGCTCACGAATGTCAAATTTGGTTCCATTTGCTTGATAAATTCTCAAATTATGCAAAAAATTGTTAATAGAGACCTTCCCCGGCCTCAAAAGCACCCATCTGCCAAGTTTCAAGAAAATCGGTGCAGTAGTTTGCGAGTCTACTCTATAGGAGAAAGACAGACAGACAGACATACGTGTAGGATCGCCTCTCGATGATAAGTGTTGTGATCAGGCTTGGCAAAAGTCATCGTCATGAGGCGTGAAGCTGTGACTGTGAAGCCTCTTGGTCCGTCAAACTCAATTGACTGTTCCTTAACGACCAGTCACTTCGTTTGCCAGTCATTCATTCCCCAGTCATTTGAAGCTAAAATAATAACCTACACGCAGAAAAAAGATTTTTTATTTCAAAGGAAAGTGCAGCAAAAACAAAGGATTTTTTCCTTTGATTTTGGGATAAATAAAAATTCCATTGGTTCAAGGACATTTTCCTTTGTTTCAAAGAATTTTTCTTTTGAAAAATCTTTGAGTCAAAATCTTAATGCTTTGAAACAAAAAACAGTTTCATTTGATGCAAAGTCTTTTTCGTTTGCTACAATGTAATTTAGATTTAGATTTAAAAGGATTGGTTCATTGATCTATTTCCTTTTATTCCAATTGGAAGAAATATTTTCTGTTGTTCAGAAGTTCCAATTAGGAATTTTGAACAATAAAAAGAAACAATTTACATCTTAAATTCATTTTTATTACAAACTTAACACAAACACTGCTTCACTATAATGGAATTAACCGGTCCTAAATTTTGGCCTGAGGGCATTCTTCTTGGACCGCTCAATAAACTTCCGGAAGCAACTCCGGTCATCCAACTGGTGATTGCCGCTGAAAATCGGCCCGAAGATAATCAGACCGCTGGATTTTGGGCGGAATCAGCCGTGGTCCTGTAACAATGCAAAAGTTTATATAAAATCTTAAATATTCACTTTTTGACTAATGGATTAACACGCACTTACCATGGTATGCATTCCTCATCCTGAATCCTCCTAAATAGCTATCTCTGATTCACTAGTTTTGATTTTTAACACGACCGGCCAAACTTTATTCGAAATTCGGTACTTGCTCAATCCAAATTATCTTCTAAGTTTGAAGTTTTAACTTAATGAAATTATTCCTTTCTGTTGAAAACATTTTTCTTTGGTTGAAAGAAAATTTACTTTGTTTCAAAAGACATTTGCAATTGAAAAAATGTCTTTTGAATCAAAGAATTTGTTTAAAATCAAATTCCAAAATTATTCAGTTCAAAAAATTAATTCTTTCTTTCAAAAATTATTCATTTGAATCAGAACGAGAATTCATTGATTCAAAGAAAACAGGAGTTTGATTCAAAAAACTGAGTGTTTTGAATCAAAGTCAGTTTTGTTTTGTTTCAAAATCCAAGTTTTCTCTGCGTGTAGTCAAGCAATCGCATTCAAACGACCGATGACGAAAAAGAAACGCATTTATTATTATTGTTGCTCCTGCCAGCAAGCCGAAGACGACCGAAGACGAACAAGAAAAGCATTTATTATTATTGTTGCTCCTGCCAGCAAGCTCGTTTTCAGTTTTTTATTGCTATTGTTGCTCTCTGCCAGCAAGTCGTTCAATTAGTTGTACCTGCCGTCAGCAGCCGATCGAAGTGTGAAGAGATTTGCCAGTCACTCTCAGGAGAAACTTTGACCATGTGTAGGAGCTTCGCCAGTCGATGATGGAGAAATGTTGATTGTTGTCGTGCTTTATCCGTCATGCGAGTAGTAAGGCTGATGTCATGCTGAAGCAACTAGCAACGCAACGCAACGTTCCAATAAGATTGCGTTGCAACGCATTGGTATGTCATGCTGGCGCGAAATGTGACTTTGAAATTCCCTACAAATCATCACTTCTCTACATCTGATAATGCTTTGAATCGTCTCCTTTCTTTCGGGAGCCATCAAAAACTCATCAAATCACGACCCGGATTGCAAGAATGCCAAAATTTGAACCGACAAAATTCCTTGTTTTTTTTGCCGGAACTAAGAATTCATGAAAATTTTCTCGCCGATTAAGATATTTTTTAGTTTATTATCACAAGTTAGGACAGATCTTCTTACTATTGTGCTTAAAACCCGGAATCACTGCTTCAAATCGAGAAAAAACAATATTCCTATTGGATTTCCTACTAGTCGCGCTACAAAACACATTGGCATCAGATTGGTCGCGCTATACAAAGCGACCAGTATGACAGGTCTGCGCGATTTCCATGGAGATCAAATGAGAGCTGGTTAGTCGTGTGAACGTTGCGTTGTAGGTCGCGTTGCTAGTTGCTTCAGCATGACATCAGCCTAAGGCTCCGTCAATTGAGAACAGTGCCAGTTGTTTGATGAAACAAAACTAGTTGAGTCAAGCGTGACGGGCGAAATTTACCATCACTGGTTGTGATTGTCTACATCAGTGGTTTTCAAAGTGGTCCCTACCGCCCCCTTGGGGGCGTTGAGAGCTTCCAGGGGGGCGGGGAGCTCAATTTTTGAAATTTGGGGGGCGTTAAAAGGGCTCAGGGGGGCGGTGAGGTCGTACTTCATATTTTCACAAATCACGACACAATGTAGATTAGAAATAATAACTAGTAAGTTCGATGCAAAAGAATAAAATTACGTTACAGAACTATACATCAGGTTCAAGATTAAAATATCTATAATTGCATAAAGCTGCAAATAAATTTTTGCTCTAATTTTTTTTTTAAATTGTCCCAGATTTTGTATACGCTGTATATGTGGATCTTGTTTTGTAATTTTTTTTTATACTTAAAAAGATCAATTTTATATGGCTGCTCCTGATAATCTTTGAAATCTATTGTATCAAAAAATCTGCAAAACAAAACTTCGAAAGAATCTGTATAAAAAGGCATTATCTGTGATTAAGTAATAGATTTTTTGGAAAGAAAATATGAAGGATTTTTTTTGTTGCATAATTTTGAACAGGACTCAAATTCAGATATCAAGAAAAATACTATTTTGTTCGTTATTTTACCGGCTTGATAATAAGTTTGTATTCAATTATGCTAATTAATGGTGAATATAGAATTTTGTTTACCAAAATTTAAGATATATGATTTTATATCAAAACAAACTAATCAATCATTTCAAGTAAATTTCCAGGAAACTTTACATAGAATTAAGTTATTACTGGAGGTTATGCAATATGAATGAGGCCCTTAGAGTAAAAAAGGTATAAATGCATAAAAGCTGATTTCGAGAAAACAAGTTGATATGTTTGGTCATTTTTCAATAATTTGCCTTTATCTTTCGAACAAATAGTATGCAAATAAAATTCTAAAAATCTGAAAAATACGGAATATAGTTTGAAACATGAAGAATCGTTTGACATTATCTAATCAAAATCGAACGATTTTACACTTATAAAACCCCCTACCCATTTGGCTCTGAGAACCTCATATAAATTTGAATGAATTTTGAGTTTAGTCTTACAAGAACACAAAGCCAAAAGCTAATGGTTTTTAACAATCGAGATTATAATTTTTTTTTTAATTTCTGAAAATTTGCCCAGGGAGGCGCTGAGCTCGAAAATTTTGCAAAAGGGGCGGTGAGTGAAAAAAGTTTGGAAATCACTGGTCTACATCAATAACAAATATAAGTTTATGGATAATCAAAGACGGCATTGAAAAAGATGAAGGAAGTGATTTGACAGTTTAGGAGTGAAAACGTGAAAATTAGAAGCTTAGTATTTGATAGAAGAATAAACGTTTCCAAATCGGGAAATGATTTAACTGCACTCTACAAATTGGCGACGAGGATGGGATGTGAAAACGTTGATGATTTACTGATACGAATCTTCCACCCAAAGAAATCAGATTTATTCGATATTTCCCTAGGTGGTAGCTGTACTGTACCTGTACCGGCAGTTGCAGTACACATTATTTTTCGTTCCTCGCAACCTGCTGTGAACTACAAATTGGTAATTGTGAAAGCAATGCGAAAATCTCGAGGGATTTTTATGATTGAATGTCAGTTTCATGGGATGATGATTGCATCCTTAGTAAGTATATTGAAAGTAAAGTTCCTTGTGTGAAATTCGAAATACTTTAGTACTATTATGATGAAATGAACTATGGAAAGCAAGAACTTTATATCATTTTAAAAGTATAATTCAACGTGAGCAAATGGCTTCAGTGTTTCTAGACATATAGGGAGCTTTTGATGCAGTTTCAATAGAGGTGTTGTCAGACAAATTGCACTCCCGGGGTCTGCCTCCTCTATTGAACAACATCTTATACAGCTTGCTTTGTGAGAAACATTTGAACTTTGCTCAGGGAGATATTGCAATTAAAAGGACCTCTTACATGGGCCTCCCACAGGGTTCATGTTTGAGTCCACTTTTGTACAACTTTTACGTAAATGACATCGACAGTTGTCTCTCTGAAGGCTGCACTCTAAGACAACTTGCAGATGACGGCGTGGTGTCTGTCACAGGTTCTACTGAGTCTCATCTGCTCAGACCTTTACAAGATACTTTAGACAGATTGTCATCCTGGGCTTTGGGGCTTGGGATTGAGTTTTCTCCTCAGAAAACGGAGATGGTTGTTTTCTCTAAGAAACGTAGACCTGCTCAACCTAAGCTTCAACTTCTAGGCCGAACGATCACTCAACCGAGGTGTTTTAAGTATCTTGGGGTTTGGTTTGATTCCAAGTGTACTTGGAGAGCCCACATTGAGTATCTGAAAGGAAAATGCCAACAAAGAATGAATTTTCTCCGATCAATCACTGGCACCAGGTGGGGAGCCCATCCAGAAGATCTTTTAAAATTGTATCGAACAACTATTCTCTCAGTGATGGAATATGATAGCTTCTGTTTCCAGTCAGCTGCCAAAACTCACCTCCTCAAACTCGAGCGTATCCAATACCGTTGTCTTCGCATCGCTTTGGGCTGTATGCCCTCAACGCACAACATGAGTCTTGAAGTTTTGGCAGGAATACTCCCTTTGAAAGATCGATTCAATCTACTATCACTTCGGTTCCTCATCAGGTGTGAGGTCATGAACCCACTGGTGATTGTAAATTTTGACAGGCTACTTGAGCAAAATTTTCAAACCAGGTTTATGTCTATATACCATGTCATCATGTCAATGCAGGTAAATCCTTCTTCATTCTCTCCAACTCGTGTTTGTAGCCCAGACTACGATCATTCTTCTGTCCAGTTTGATTTGTCTATGCAGCAGGAAATTCGTGGAATCCCGGTCCCTCATCGCTCCCTTCTGATTCCAAGAATTTTCGAAGCTAAATATAGACACGTCGATGCTGATAAAATGTACTTTACTGATGGATCACTTATAGAGGAATCAACAGGATTTGGAGTGTTCAACGAAATATCTAGCGCCTCTTACAGCCTCGAGTCACCATGCTCTGTGTATATAGCAGAGTTAGCAGCTATTCATTGTGCTTTGGACAGTATAGCTTCAAGGCCAGTTGGGCACTACTTTATTGTAACGGATAGTCTGAGTTCTGTTCAAGCAATCCACTCAATAAAACCGGGAAAGCACTCGCCATACTTCTTCGAGAAGATACGGGATAGTTTGAGTGCTTTATCAAAACGTCGCTTTATCATCACCTTTGTTTGGGTTCCCTCTCATTGCTCGATAGAGGGTAATGAGAAGCAGACTCTCTGGCAAAGGTGGGGGCGATGGAAGGCGACACGTACTAGCGTGAAATTGCCTTCGACGAATTTTACTTTTTAGTTCTAAAAAACTCTCTTGTCAACTGGCAGCGCAAATGGGACGAGGATGACAAGGGTCGGTGGCTGCACTCGATTATACCAAGGGTAAGCCTTAAACCATGGTTTAATAGATTGGACCTGAGTGGAGATTTTATTCGTATATTTTCCCGTCTCATGTCCAATCATTATTCCTTAGACGCGGTACTCTATCGTTTGAATATTGCTAGCAGCAATTTGTGTAGTTGCGGCCAAGGTTACCACGACATCGAGCATATTGTTTGGTCGTGCGAGGTCCATCTTGTCGCTAGAACGAATTTGATAGACTCCCTTCGGGCCCGAGGAAAACCACCCTATGTTCCAGTGAGAGATGTGCTGGGTGTGAGAGACTTGGACTACGTGTTCGAAATATATCTTTTCCTAAAAGCTATTGATCTTCGTCTATAATTTCTTCTAATTTTCATATTTCCCTATCTATCTTCTTTTTCCTTTAAAATTGAACTAGATATAAGCACACAATTGTTATCAAACAAAACGAGTTTGGCTCCTTAAAGTCTAAAGGTATGAGCCGTTTCAAATAAAGAATTTACAAAAAAAAAAAATGTATAATTCCGAATTTTTAACGGCATTTCGGTTTCAATGACTTAAGGTGGATGTGAGTAGTCAATCAAGCTAAGCTAAGTGAAAGTAAAGTTCCTTGTGTGAACACAAGTTGTTTGCGTGAGCGCAAATCGCCTGTTGCGAAGTTCCTTGTGTGAGCATAAGTTGTTTGGGTGAGCCCAAATCATGTCCTGTAGCAGAGTTCCTTGTGTGAGCACAAGTTGTTAGCGTGAGCGCAAATCATGTGCTGTTGGGAAATTCCTTGTGTGAGCACAAGTTGTTAGGGTGAGCGCAAACTATTTCCTGCTGCGAAAAAATTGCGTGAGCGCAGATGAGATGCCGTTAGATGCGTGAGAGCTAACGGAGTACTGCGTGAACGCATATGTGTGATGTTTGCGTGAGTGCAAACGGGGAGACGAGTTCTTCAAATTGTTTTTGCGTGAGCGCAAAGAGCTATATGAGCAAGCACATTTTGAAATACATATATCTGGTGATTATGTGTGGGCATTAAAATGCATGTGTGGGCACATGAAAATGACATTTATCTAATACCGTATTTTTTTTCACCTGGAGGCAAACCAGAGGCAACCTAGGTTCGCTCTAACTGCTGTCATCGTGCTCATTTATTGCTCTAGAGGCAACCTAGGTTCGCTCGAAAAACGGACGGAGTCGCCCTGAGAAGAAAGTCAGTTTTGCGAGAAGTTCACCAATACTCTCAACGTTGTTGTCAAAACATTAAACAGCTGTTTTTGGCTGAAAGCAAAACAGTTGAAATAATGAACGGGAAAATGATTATAGTAATCCGTAATATTTCTGTCAAATGCTGCTCTCCCGTTTGATTTTAAATGGTGTATTGTGTTGACCTGGACCCAACTTATGCAAAGATAAAAAAAAGTTGAAAGGTTTAATATCAATTTTTAAACATTAATTTTTGTGCACCAAACAGGTGGGTTGCTCATTTATTGAGAAATTCGTGTGCTTAGCAAATGTTCAACAATAAAAAAAAAATCCGTTCATTTTAGCTCCCACAATTTGAAATTTAAAATACAAATCAGTGCATGTTTTTTTTCAATTGGCAAATATTTTTTGATTTTTCTAATCCCCAGTAATCACATTTTTAGCACCTTCACTGATATTCAAAAAAATGTTGAAGAAAAACCTAAAAAAATAGGTTTCGATTGATAGACTTCCTGCGAAAGCTGAAAGCCCTATTGCTCTACGATCATCTCAACACATTGTGGATCAAATACAAGAAATCTCGTTTCTTCGCTTGCCGCGAATGTGGTACTTTTAGAAGCATAACTCCAATGTTATAAATTTCATTGTTTTGTAAATTCTTTGTTTGAAACGGCTCATACCTTCAGGCTTTAAGGATCCAAACTCGTTTTGTATTTTTACAATTTGTATTTTTAGCTTAACACTAGTCTAGACGAAAAAGGTGGATAGAAAGGGAAATATGTCAATAAAAAATTACATGATAAAAGTCTTTTCTATAAAATTTAATACAACACGTTCGGTAACCCAAAAAAAATAAATTTGTAAAAAAAAAATTTCCAGCGCGTACTGAAAAGTATGCCGAATTTCGGTGTTTCCCGGCTTTAGATTGCTTCGCGGTTTTATGTGTTAAAAGTAACAATATTTTCCACAATCTTAGGGCATATTAAACATTTTTGCTGTTATGTTATGTAATTAACCTCATAAGGAATGTTTTGTTAAAATGTATCCCCGTTCGAAGCAGTTTGAATTAATTGTCAACATGTTTTTTGCCAAAATCATGTTGAAAAAATGTTCACCATATATCAAACATGTGGACGTGCCACATCACTATTTGAAGGGATGCCAAACAACGTTTCTTATGTTATGTAATTTGGGGATTTTTTTCATGCTTGAAATAACATTTATTTTAATTTATTCAAGCAACATAAATAACATTTATATTTGCTCTTATGCAATAAATCAAGGAACAAGAATGGATCACAACATTTTTTCCCATTTGTGTCCCGATACGCCTCTATGTCCCTATTCACCCAATTTACGAAAATTAAAATTTAAATTATTTTATTTATAAATTTCATTAATTTTACCAGGTGTAGCAAAGCACTCCGGGTCAGCTATAAATTATTAAAACATGTAGGGGCGTTATTTACCCCCTATTGTTGGTTTGGACCTTGGTTGTATGTTAACTTCCAACAGAGATGTACAACTCTTTCATCTGAGTTCAAATAAAATGCTTAAAGTGGAGAAGCGTACTGATACAGCTCAGAAACAAAAGTGAAAACGCTATCCGTAGATATGTATTTCTTTCTCCCAGCATTTCTTCGAAAAAACATTCGACCTTATGATACAGAAGGCACAGTTGCGTACGTTCGTACTTGGAATAGGCCAATGTTCCGTGTTGAAACGTTCCTTCATCTGTGTGTTGGTGTATTACATTACTTTATCCGAGCCCCGTGCCCATGCCCGTACATAGTATTTTAACTGACGTAGTGGTACGTCCATCGGTGGAAGCTACGGTTCGAAAACCGGCCGCCCATCGATGACTGTGGCTCTATGAGGTTGAAAACTAGCTACAGTTACTACGGCTGGCTGTTTAAAAAAAAAATCAAAGCAGCGTTTCACAACATGAAGATGATCGATCATCGAAACAATAATTTAAAATACAGTTTTTGAAATAAGCCATCAAGGCCTCAGGAAAATTTATATTTTCTTGAACAGTCAATCTATGTTTTGTTCAAGGTCATAAGGGACAAGAAGGAAGAGTTACCTTTTATTGCGGGGCATGTTTGCGCAAAAACGAGCAAGTGAAAAGCAAAACAATCACACAAAAAAAAAAAACAAAATCAGCTTCCATGTACCATCTAGATGTATACACTTGTTTCTTATCCGCCTGGGCAATGAACGGACGCCCGAAGAAAATAAACAACAAAAATATGTCCTAAAAATAGAGCAGGTACCAAACCCCGTGGTGAGAACGAAAACGCTTTCTTCGATTCTCTTCCTGTACCTCTATTACAGTTTGAGCTGCTCGTTGGAGGTTTGGTTTCGTTTGCGCATTAATTTATTTTACTTTGGGTGCTGTTCAAAACAAACAAAGTAACAAATAATAAACCCAAGTGTGATGGTTTTTTTTTATTGTTGGTTAATGGGATGCATTCTGGTGCTCGTCAAGCGACAAAACAATGTTTGTCACACAATAAGAATATTATACAATTTATGAGAATCTCTCAAGTATGTCAACAATAAGTAGGTAAATACCTATCAGACGATTTGTTGATGGAAGTACTTGTACTATGAAGCAGAATGATGTAGAATAAAGTGACTTACCTTGGCATCGCTAAAATCGTAATCCGGCTCAAACGCTGAGTTGAGCGTTGCGATCAAATAGAACAGCGTCTTGCGCGAAATAGTGTCGCATAGGGTGACGCCTTCGTCCCCTGAGAGGGAGCTACGCAATAGCTGGGGCGACAAATCCTGCAACGTTTGCGGTGGAGACAGGGCTTGCAAATCAGCCGGACCCTGCTCGGAAGTGAACCGTTTGTACAGGGCCTTATCATTGCCAGCCATCTTGCAGCTGTAGCTTTCGATGCGCCCATGAATGGTCGCATCGCCCGTTTGCATATGCAGGGCATTATTGATAGCCTCAAAGCTAGTGCTTTCCAAGAGCTTCATATCGATTATTTATTTGGATGGGATGATGTGATTGATATATTTGTTTTTCTTCTAACAGTATCTAGTTTCAGTACTGCTTTGTTAATCTTATGTAACGGTTGTGTTTAGACAGAGTAATCGATCCTATACAATTTTGAACGTATTTTGAACAATTTTCAACACCCTCGAACGATGCCGTTGAGCTTACAAAACTAAGCTAATATGTTGATGTACAACAGAGGTTTGACGCTCTTCACAAAACGGAGCTGACCCTGCTTAACAGCTGTGATGGTGTGGCAACAAGCTAAAGACCTGCGGAAGAGCTGCTGAGTACTTGACCATCTTGGGTGACCTTTCCTTTATCAGACTGTTGTTAACTCGGGGAGCGATTCTGAACATGGTCTTCGGGTGTACACTCAGTCTCTTTTTTAATATCGTGGTACTGACGATTCGGCGATTACTGTTGTTCTGTATTCTCTGTGGGCACATTGAATACTGGTCTAGTCCGGCGGTAACTTAACAAATTACCGCTACTTTATCAACTGGACAATAATTCCTTGGATATCCAGTAATCAAAAACAATGATTAAATCACAAATAACGTTTCTGAGTTTATTATTCTTCTTGTCTGCTTTTAACACTGCGATACACAAGCTATATAGAAACAGTTAAAAAAATTTCGCTGTTTCAAGCAACAATCCCAAACGCGTCGTTTGTTCGATTTTGGGTTTACCTCAATTTCTCACCCTGGTGGTCTATTTTTACTTCACCGTCTTTCTCGCCCTTCACAGAGTCATAACAAATTAACTCACACAATCAAAGCATACTTCCCGATTGGCCAAGTTTGTCAACACGGCGCGAGAGAGATAGCACACATTCGGGGCTTTTGCGTTTTCCACACACTCACACAACCAATCGATTGCGTATCGTTTCACTAGCAAGGGAAACTCGGGTGCACCACTACAGCTACAAATAGTCGTACAAAGATGAGGACTTATATTTTTCCATCATTTTTGCTCTTGGTAAATTTAACCAGGCGATATTAAACCGTAAATTAACAACCGAAAACACTTTCCGAATACACGAAATATACGGTAGCACGTTCAGGGATGTTTCAGCACAATTTTAAGACCGATTTTAACCACTTTAGGATGCGATATTGAGCATAGGCTTGCGGATTTCGATTGGTATAAATCTTCCGATGATCGTTCTCAATGGCGTTCGTGACTAAAGTGAAGTTGAAGAAATTCACAGAGAGCAAGGGAATGAATGAGCTGCAGCTGAGCACAGAGCATCGTTTCCTAAAACTAGAACGAGAGAGAAGATATAATAACATGCCAAAGAGCAAGTGAGATGGAGGAGACCAAGAGCTGATGAGCAGGGAGCCTGTTCCGAAAAGGCTTTTCAAGGAGGAGTTCCTTAAAAACCGTCCTCCCTATAAAATTAAATAAGATCGTATATGAAGCACTTTTATTAGGGACCTTAAAATATTACTGAACGCATTTTTGGATCATTTTCAAACCCCCTCCTCCTTACGCAACGCATCCGTATCATTTTTTTCTCTTTAGAGTCCACACGGCGTAGCAAGATGTTGAACATTTCTCTCCTCTAAGGGCGTTACGTAACGTCCCTTTGCATATTTTGAAAAATTTAATGTTAAAGTTCCGTGTTATGGATGTTGGCAAAATTCGTCTGCCATTTCGACGAAAGTCAACACGCTGATGTACTCGAAACATGATGTTATATAATATCAGTAAATATTTTGATTTAACGTATCGGAGGGGGTCAAATGACATTTTTTTAACTACAAAACTACTCTTTTTTTTAACAATTCTTTATTTGAAACGGCTCATACCTGTAGGCTTTAAGGAGCCAAAATCGATTTTGTTGTTTACAATTGTTTTCTTAACTTAACATTTTGTGAGAGGAGAAAGGAAGATAGAAAGGGAAATATGAAAATAAAAAAGAAATTATAGACGAAGATCGATAGCTTTTAGAAAAAGGTAGATTTCGAACATGTAGTCCAAATCTAGCACAGCTAGTACATCTCTAACTGGAACATTAGGTGGTTTTCCTCGGGCCCTAAGGGAGTCTATTAAATTTGTTCTGGCGACAAGATAGACCTCACACGACCAAACAATATGCTCGATGTCATGGTAACCTTGGCCGCAACTACACAAATTGCTGCCAGCAATGTCAAAACGATAGAGTACCGCGTCTAAGGAGCAATGATTGGACATGAGACGGGAAAATATACGAATAAAATCCCGACTCAGGTCCAACCTATTAAACCAGGGTTTAAGGCTTACCTTTGGGATAATCGAGTGGAGCCACCGACCCTTGTCATCCTCGTCCCATTTGCGCTGCCAGTTGACAAGAGAGTTTCATCGTACCAAGAAGTAGAATTCGTTGAAGACGATTTCACGTGGATACGTGTCGCCTTCCGTCGCCCCCACCTTTGCCAGAGAGTCTGCCTTCTCATTGCCCACTATTTCGTTGAAAACTCCAAATCCCGTTGATTCCTCAATTAGAGACCCATCGGTAAAGTACATTTTGTCAGCATCGACGTGTCTATATTTAGCTTCGAAAATTCTTGGAATCTGAAGTGGGCGATGCGAATTTGGGATTCCACGAATTTCCTGCTGCATGGACAAATCAAACTGGACAGAAGAATTATCGTAGTCTGGGATGAAAACACGAGTTGAAGAGTACCAAGAAGGGTTTACCTGCATTGACATGAGGACATGATATATAGACATAAATCTGGTATGAAGATTTTGCTCTAGTAACCTTTCAAAATTAACGATGTGACTCAGTATCACCTGTTACAGATATGTGATGAAAAGTTTTTCAGATTAAAATGACCCTTTCGCTCATTTTCAACATCTTCAATTTTATTATAATCTTTCTCAAAGAATACAAACCCCGTTCGTTTTTGGCAACATTCGATTTTGGCAACATCCGATTTTGGCACATGTGCCAAAATCGAACGGTTTTTAGAATCAACATTACCTTTTAGTTTTCGTTATAACAGGATCAATTTAATTTAGACAAACACCATAAATACGTTTTTATGTTCTGAAGTGGTGATAAAATGCAACAATAAAAACAAAAGTTTTTAAAAAAATTTATAAAGTACTCAAAAATGACAAAAAGATGAAAAATGCATAAAGTTAAAAAACAAATTCAAGCAAAAGACTGAAAATGACAAAAAAACAACTAAAAAATTATGAAGAACGACAAAAACAGCAAATATGACAAATGAAAACAAACATTATAAACACAACAAGAAAAGTGTAAAATGCTTCAAAAACATGATGATAAAAAAATGACTACAAATGGTCGAAAATTGACCAAAAATAACGTGTTTGATAATAATAACAGATATTTCGTACAAATAACTGGGAAAAAAAATTGAGAAAAAAACCGATCGATTTTGGCAACACAAAATGTACGGGTCTGTTGCCAAAATCGAACGGGGTCTGTATAACATTTCACCGAAATAGCCATTAAAAAAAATCATAAAAATAATTCAGATGCAGAATTCAGAATAAGAAATAAGAAATAAAAATTAAACTTTTTGGCCACTTCTTGAGTCGAAAGGATTAGATTGGGATTGGATTAACCAATCGCCTTCCTTGCTTTGATAGAGCCTATTAAACTACATTTTTATTTCATTTCCATGCAGATCACCACTAGCTTCTCTTGATCTGCTTCAACGATTTTACCAAATTAATAATAATCAAATAGCTAGTTGATGTCCGGCTATCTCAGGCTTTAACTGCAGGACTTTTCTGGATTTTCCACTACCTTGCGCAAAATTTGTTTCATTTTTTTTAATTGGTTGCTGTTTTAAAAACCACTTGAAAAAAATGTCAAATTTTGCACATGTAAACATTACATTCGTAGCTAATACACACAATCAAAAGTTATTCAGGTGCCTTTTTTCGAGTACAGGCCTTAGATATTGAAATTCAGGATTAGGTGCAAGTTCAATGGCACACAATTTTGACAATTCTGACAATTTCGACAATTTTGGCAATTTTGATTTTGATAGTTTTGGCATTATTGACAATTTTGACCATTTTGACAATTTTGAAAATATTACAATTTTGATAATTTTGTCGATTTTGACAATTTTGGCAATTTTGACGATTTCAACAATTTTGACAATTTTGAAAATTTTGACAATTTTGAAAATTTTGAAAATTTTGACAGTTTTGACAGTTATGACAATTTAGACAATTTTGACAAGTTTGTCATTTTTGTCATGTCCTGAATTCCATTTTAAAAATCAGATTCTGAAATAGAAATCAGCAGCAATCAGGTTTAGCAATTAGGATCAAAAAGATTTAAAATTTCAAATTTGAAATTAAAAGTAGGAAATATAATTTCAAATTCAGAAGATTCATATTCAGGTGGAATTCAATATACCTCTTTTTGTTTTTTTTTTATTCAGATCAGGTATTTAGATAGAGAATTTAAATTCAGAATACATAATCAAATCTAAGATTCAGAATACGAAGTTAGAATTAAAATTCACTATACCTTGACTCATTTTTCCAAAAGTTTTCAGTTTATTTGTTGAAAAATAACAATCCTTAAACGGAATTATATGACGAGCGAAATTATTCATTGAAAAATGAAAGAAAGCCACAGTTGAGAAAAACAGATGAATGAGAATGATAATAATAGAGATTAAAATAAATAACAATTCAAGTAGGACTGTAGTAGAGCAGATAAATCGCGATCACACGCGTCGTATCGTAGAGCGCAAAAACCGAGATGAGAATGGGAAGAAACTTGCAATCGTGATCTGACTGAACTTTTTTTTTCTGTTCATTCTCAAAGCACGATATATGTACGATAGCGATGATTCTGATCTTCTCGATTTTCAGGCGACGGCCGCAGCAATCCCGGATCGGTTAGTTTAGTCAGTATTTCGGTAGCATTCTAAGCGGTAGGCAATACGTAGGTATCTCAGTCGTCCCGGCAAGTGCCACTCGATTCGGTCCCGACTAATTTTACCGCGCTGCAAATCGCTTTTTGCGCATATAAAGTCTCCCGCCTACGATACAGGCAGGGTTATCTATGCTCAATCGCTTCGAGAATTAGGAAATTCTTCTAAACTGAAGGGCTTTCCGTATAGGTTGGATACATCTAACCCGTCACGACTACGGTACAGTATACAAATCAAAGGTTAATATTTAAATCTTGTACAGTAAAAATCCCCTGAGATAGTAACTCTTCCTAAATAACGTCGTTAATTGAAGTGTATGAGTGTTCTTTGTGCTGCTAGACGAAATTTTCATGGAACAAAACCGCAAGTCGTCAAGCCGAGAGTACTCCGCGGGCGGCGACAATTGAACTCAAACCTAATGGCTTCATAAGTGAGATGATTTGGCTTCATTGTTCAATTACAATTTAAGTATCTTTGGAGGCACGATAGAAAAAAAAAACGAGAGCTCAGAAAGTGTGATATTCACATTTTTTTATGGTTCATCAAAACTGATCAGACGTGCGTGGTAAGGTGAACGACGAGAAGCTGAGCAGCGCGCGGAGAAGTCGTCGTATTGGGACCGGGTTGAGATCGTGATCACGATTTATGGTGTGCACATGGTGCGAACTTGTCGCAAACATACATATATCGGCACGGAGAAACAGTAACACGAAATTTTTGTTGGGATTGTCATCGAGGCAGCAGCATTGCAGAGTGTGGAACAAAACAAAAGACGTCGCGAATATTCGCGATTCCTGGATTTGAAAAACACATATGTTTTCCCAATTTTTTTGCTTATAGATGGGTTCGAATATTTGGCCTTCCTGTCGTGTTGTGTTTTCCTTGTTGTCAGGGTAAATTAGTCAAAATTTGTCGGAAAATTGCTGAAAAATGTAGCATTTGAGCATGCCATCATAGAAAATTAAAATGGGTTCGAAGTTCAAAGTTGTTTTTTAAATATGAAGGCAGAAATATGTAAAATTGATTTCTAATATTCTGGCTGGTTACCGAAGTTCAAAATAGAAAGAACATTAAAAAAAATTTTTTGCAGAAAAATTTTGCCCAACAAGATCTCCTTAAGAAAACAAAAGATCGGTTTAGCTATAGTTTTAAACTAGTTTCGAGGTCTGGTAACTTTATTCAGGCACATTCAAATAGAAAAATTTCTTCAGGTACACTCGATAAATTCATATAATCTTCAATTTTACATCATAGCTATTTTCTGGACACTCCCTGAAAGCCCAGACAAAAAAAAACTCCCTTTTGGGATCTAGAGTGTCAATTTGACACTCTTCGCCTAAAATCGCTTCATCTCTCTTGCTTCTCAACCGATTTGTACAAGATTTATAGTTTTTGAAACCTCGTAACGTAATTCAAATATGATAGTCAGAGTATTCAGCTACAATCTTCCATTTTTATGTAATTTAAGATCAGAGAAGAAAATAACCTAAAAAAATACATGCTTCGAGAAAAAGGTTGTAGATCAGCAAATCCATTGAGAGCGAGATATAACGGTTTAAGTAAGGGGTATAAAATTTACTGTCTTAGAGCTCTAAACTTGTAAAGGGTATAAACATTCGGGACAGTTGAGGGTTAAATAAAAAAGATTTTAGACGTAAAATAGGTACAGGAAGCAAATTCACGTCGATGCCTGACTCTCAATGTATTTAAAAAAATGTTTATTTCGCTGAATACAATTTTTACCGAAAATCAACTCTCTGGACTAAGCCAGTTTTAGAGCAACTAAGGGCACAAAAATGACAAAAGTTATAAACACGATCAAAATGTAAGAAATATAAAAAGGAACACAGGATCAAATTGAAAAAAAAATACACAAGAATGATAAATGCCAAAATACTTAGAAATAGCAATAGCTGATACGGTCAAAATTTGGTCAAGGGAAAACGCGTGTAAATCGGTGAAATTGTTTATTTAAAAATCAAATTAAATTTCTTTTTCAAGTTTAATTAGTATAAAATTCAGGAAAAATATTCAGTTAGGCTTCCGCTTTTCCAAATCCGAATTGACGGGCCTTACGCTTAACCCCTGCCATCAGATTTTGTACAGCCACCTTGTCCAACTTCTTCGCCGCAGAAAGCCAGTTTGCCTTGAGCTGCTGCTCGTCCTCAGCAGTTTTATTTGGTCTTCTTTAGGTTCCGCTTGACAATAGCCCAGTATTTCTCAATTTGGTGGAGCTCTGGCGTGTTGGGTGGGTTCTTGTCCATGGGAACCACCTTCACGTTGATGGCGGCGTACCACTCCATGGCCTTTTTACCGTAATGGCAAGATGCCAAATCTGGCCAAAACAGAACGGAACAACTGTGTTTCTTCAGGAAAGGCAGCAGACGTTTATTCAAACACTCTTTCACGTAAATTTCTTGGTTGACAGTTCCGGAAGCTATGAAAATGCTGCTTTTCAAGCCACAGGTACAGATGGCTTTCCAAACCAGATATTTCTTCGCGAGCTTTGACAGTTTCATGTGCTTGAAAATATCTGCTACCTTTCCCCTTCTTTTAGCCGTATAAAACGCCTGTCCCGGAAGCTGCTTGTAGTCGGCTTTGACGTAGGTTTCGTCGTCCATTACCACGCAGTCAAACTTCGTCAGCATCGTCGGGTACAACCTCCGGGATCGCGCTTTGGCCGTCTTTTTTTGTTTATGATCGCGATTTGGAGTCACTACCTTCTTGTAAGTCGATAGTCCGGCTTGTTTTTTGGCTCGATGCACGGTTGTAGACGATACACCCAGCTTATTTGCGGCATCTCGGAGAGAGAGGTTAGGGTTTCGCTTGAAACTACCGGCAACTCTCTTTGTCATCTCAGCGACTTCCGGTTTTCGATTTCCCCCCGATCCAGACTTCCTGGCTGTCGACAAACGTTATCCAAACACTTTAATTACATTTGTAACGGTTGATTTGGCAACTTTTAGCGATTTTGCCAGCTTTGCGTTCGAGTAGCTCGGATTTTCGCGATGCGCGAACAAAATTTTGATATGCTGCTCTTCTTCCTTGGACGGCATTTTGACAACTGAAGAGTGAATTCCAAAATCAAAATAGGAGCAACATTCTACACACACACACACCTTCAAAATGAGGGATGTTCAGGTTTTTTAAATGCAAAATTGAAAGAAATACGTCAAGTTGATATTGACCGAATTTTGACCGATCACCCTTTACCATATACCTGTATGCTCTTTTCTTCAGAATATTTTGATCAAATTTACGTAAGAAAAATTATTTTTCAATTTAAAGAAACCATCCTGAACAATTAAACACTCTACAATCAATAACACAGTCGTCAGGATACTATTTTCGGTCTTGGTACAATCAGCGATGAGAATTTTTAATAGATTTTTCAAATGAAATAATAATAACTCTGTTTGCGGCATTACAACTCTTTTCTCTCAATTTGTATCACTTTAATGTTTTCGATAAAGATGTAGCCAGGGAAATTTTCTGTTAAAATTTATGGAGTTGAAATAATGATAAAGATGAGACAAGTGTTTTAACAATGATAAGTATGTTTTACCTTTGGATAAACCATTAAAAGGTTAGAAAAACTTCAAAAAATAAATGGTTCTAGACCAGGCATGTCAAACTGGGGGTTTGCGGGCCGCATGCGGCCCGCGGCTTTGGTCAATGCGGCCCGCGTAGCCCCAACTTAAATTTTCACAAAATTCCCTACTACACAGAAGCACGCTGACTTTCCTGCCACAAAATATTAAAAAGATTTTTTTTTGCTACGAGAGGAAATAATATTATTTTTGGAAATGAAAGGTGAACCTGTTGAATATTTTCAAGCAGACGACTGGGTTCGGGATTTGGCATTTGACGTTGATCTCACTGGCCACCTGCAAGACTAGAACTTAAAGCTTCAAGGAAAAGAAAAAAAAATCATAACTGCTTGTGATGATGTAAAAAACTTTCAAGCGACGTTACGGTTATGGATCAACTAAATTTCCAAAGAATAACCTTGTGAACTTCTCTACGTGTCAAGAACTGAAAAGATCAAATGAGGCTGCATCATTTGGCATATACGTACTTCACATAGAATCGTTACTAGACGCATTCGAAAGCCGTTTTCGTCACCTTAATTCATACGAGCAAGAATTTTCGTTGTTTGTATCTCCATTTTCGTTTGCTCCTAAAAATGCTGCTGATAATTTGCAACTAGAGTTGATAGAGCTGCAGTGCGATTCTTTATTAAAAGCAAAATACATTGAAGTAGCTGTACCAAAATTTTACAGCTATGTGCCTGAACGCTAAAGTCTGTTACACATAGAATCTGGTCGCATCTTTTCATTTACTTCAGCGCCCCTAGTTGTCACATCACGAATCTATTGACAGTGTTTTGATCCGGATGGTTCGTTTACTTAGTGGTGAAAATTTCTTCAAGATTGAAGCAGTCAGTCAAAAGTTATCGACGATGGAACGCGAAAGGCGAGAGAAAATTCTGCACACTCACGTAAAGAAACTGACGTGGTCAGGAGTAAAGATCGCGAAATTCCTGAATTATCCAAAATCGACTATAAATTCGGTGCTGCAACGTTACCGGGAGACCCTTACGGTGGATCGAGCAAAACAAACCAGGCGTAAAAGTGGAACATATGACCGGAAGCTGCGAGCAAAGGTAATTCGATCAGTTCACAATAATCCTGGGATCTCCTTGCGTGATTTGGCGAAAAAGTTCAAGACGAACCACAGTACAGCTCGAGGAATTTGTTTGCGAGAAGGCTTGCGGTCGTATCATGCAAGCAAACACCCCAACAGGACGCTGAAATAAAACCTGTTTGCTAAAACCAGGGCAAGGAAGTTGTACGAGAAAGTGTTGACCAAGTACAAACGGATGCATTTTAATGGACGACGAAACTTTCGTCAAAATGGATTTTGGACAAATACGCGGTAACAAATTTTACCTTGCGAAGCGCAAAGGGAATGTTTCGGGTAGATTCAAGTTTGTTTTCACAGATAAATTTGCTCGTAAGTTGATGATTTGTCAAGGGATCTGTAGTTGTGGGAAGAAGACTAAGATTTTCATCACTGGGGACACAATGAATGGAAATGTTTAAAAAGAAGAATGTCTCCAGAAGAGGGTTTTGCCATTCATTCGGTCCCACAAAGGTCCGGTGAAGTTCTGGCCGGACCTGGCAAGCTGCCACTACAGCCGGGATGTCGTTAAGTGGTATAAGGAGAACAAGATCGATTTTGTTAAAAAAAATCAATCCACCAAACTGTCCGGATTTTCGTCCCATCGAGAAATATTGGGCAATAGTTAAGGGCAAACTCAAAAAATGTGGCAGAACCACAAGACAAGACAAGATGGCGAATGAGGTTACCAGCAGTACTGTGCAGAAAATGATGGGTGGTCTCACAAAAAAGTTCGAAGATTCATCCGAAAAGCTGACGAATGATTTTTAATGTATTTTTTTTTCTTAAAGTGCAATAAAAACCCTACAAAATGACATTTTTAATTTTGTTGTACGTTATTTCTTTGCGGAGAAATGATCTATTTTATCCGACCAGATTCTATGTGAAACAGTCTTTACGTTGAGTTACGGAAATTTGTTGCCAGAATTCTTGCTATGTTTGCAAGTTGCTATCTATGTGAGCAGTTTTTTCCATAATGAAAGGTACAAAAACTCTTAATCGTTCGAGATTATCTGATAATAATTTATCATCAATAATGAAAGTGTCAGTGACAAATAAACTTCAACCTGATATCAGGTCAATAGATATAATGCATTATATATAATATAAGAATTTTAAACATTAAAAGTTTATATAAAAATTAACGCAAAATTTCATTCCAAGTTTACTTATTACTATATTTCATTTTATTGTATCTAATCTCCGCGAAACTAATATGTTATGTTTTCTAACTGATATTGGCTGAGGCCCTCTACGTCATAGAAAATTTTTAATGCGGCCCGCACACTTAAACGAGTTTGACATGCCTGTTCTAGACCCTTCATTGAAAAGTTATCAAAAACTTGAACCAACATTTTCGCTTCCTTTTTTTGCCTTCATTATGCCGCTCATTAGTACGTCCGCTGAACAACTAAAATTAGCATTCAACAATCAACATTTTCATCTTTCTCCACCATGGATCGAAATACACTGCGTTCTCCAAAGGGAAAAGTGACAACCAGTGATCGCCATTTGAAGAGCATTATTTTGATTTCCCTACTCATAAGGGTGAGTCATTGGGTTTAAATTTCAGTAGCTGAGTTTAAAAATTCACTATTTGAACATTGCTTATGAGTGATTTACGCTCCGTTTAATTTCGATAAATTTAGCTGAATATATAAAATGTGCTATTTCTAATAGAGTTAAGTACGTTAATTGACCCAACTAAAAAACTTTCTGAAGTTTCAAGAAAATTTGACCATCATCGGTGATTTGGCACCTAACAGGTTAATTTTAAAACTCGAACTCCTCTATACTGCCCCATAACCAACCAAATCCAATCCAGCGCTTGGATTAGCTGCGTACCTACTCGTGAAGTGAAGTGAAGTGTGTTCGAAAGTTGTGATCTGGGAAGATTGTTCCTTTTTTCACATCTTCTAAGGGTTCGTGCGTCGTCTGTCAACGTCCGCAAAGCGGCTTAATTTTCCTCTGCCTATCCACGCCTAGCGTCGTCGTGTCGTGGATCGTTTTTCTCCTGTTTTAATGGTTGATTTCTTCAGTTTTCGTCACAATTTTCTGCGGCTTACCGCGCGCGCCAACACACTCTCTGGTGGGACCCATACGTATGTACATACATGTATGCAGAAGGTTAGTGCCGAGTAAAAGAACGATCACTTAAATACAAGCTGTGTAAATTTCTCAAATTGTGTGGCGGTTATATTTATAAAATTGTTCGTTCACTAAATTCAAAATATTTGCTTACTCGCGGCCCTCCTCAGTTAGCATACTAGCATTTTCGTGTGTATACTATACTAGTAGTGTTCCAACTCGCCGGGCAAGAGGTTTAAGGAGAAAATTTCTCTAGACCGAGTATTTCTGCCGTTAAGTGGATTTTAAGATGATCGCAGCACCACGAAGGATCATCGATACGTGACGTGACGTGACGGTTTGCCAAGCTCTTTCGATTTTCCAGCGAGGACGTCGTCGTCGTCTTCGAAAGGTTTAAACTGGACATTGACGAAAAGTGAAACGATGTGTGAAAAACAATGCTGCACATTTGGGAAAACTCGCTCGTCGTAAGTGTTTCGGGGTGAGTGAGACCGGAAAATCAATCTATTTTCTTTCCGTTTTTGGAGCAGCGATCGTCGTCGTTGGGCGTAAACGTGAGAAGCAATTAATAATAATTATGCGTGAAAGTCAAAAGTTCAAATAGATTGCGGAACCGTGCGTTGCGGAGTGAGGAAACTTTTTTTTTGGGTATGCGCAAAAAAAAAATGGCAAAATGTATGCGCATATGGATTTTCTCTGCTGAAAAAATGGACTAGTGCAACGGATGCGGCAAACAATCAGTGAAGAAGAAAAATTAGGCGAAAAAGATTTCACCAACCGCCGTGTGTCTCTCGGTCTAGACGATCGTAAAATCAGTGATTTGTGTGCATGAATCGAAAGGATATAAATTTCGCCATTAGTGTTTTTGAGTCTCTATTGATTCTGTATTCTGCGGCGAAAAATCCTCCTACCTATATGCAACAAATTTTCTCCGACTGGAAAACGAATATCCGCTTAACCTAGGTTTAATTTAGCTACATATTTGGTTTTGACCGCCCAAGCAGTTTAGAAGAGCAGCACAGACACACAACAAACGGAAGCGAACTGGTAAGACAAATCTGTGACAGCCCATGATTCCCCTCGCTATTAATACCGACCGGATCGTACAACGGTACAGCTCAGCTCTCGATGTCAATGACTGCAATAATCGGAAAAAATAGCGCTTAGAATTTTCCTTTAACTAGATGAGTCATTTTGAAGAAGATGGGTTGCGCTGCCTTTCAGTCGAGGGACTCATTGGGACACAATTCTTTGTCGTGTCGGTGTATCGTAGAAGTCACATCGAGGTAAAAGCGGCCTTACATATTAAAATCCAAGTTGTTTAGTAAGTGGTGACAAATTTCAAACTTTAATGAATTGTCGATTCAGATTAGCTACGGTTGTATTTCGGAGCTCAATCGAATTAACGAATTTTGGCGGAACTACTTAGAATAGGCTAGACGTGAAATTTGGCAAGTCACGTTACGTATTTGGCAAGTCACGCAAAATAGTCTCCAAATTTAATGAACAAACGTCTTGGATGACATGCCCGTTAAAATAAAAAAAAAAAAATCTGTATTTTCAACTTCAATAATAATTGTAAATAAACTGAAACAAAGGAGGATAAAGATGCATTAACATCATCACATAGCATCAGGATTAGACTGGCCCCTCATGTATATTCCACGCGGCACCCCCTAGGTGGGTGCCTTTAGGTGAAAAAATGACTTTCTGAAGGTTTCAGGTCATTTGGCAGAAGCACGAGCTGGCGTAAAGGACTTGAAATTTGTAAGGAGATTTTCGGCAAAATGTATGACAAAGCGACATACTTTCACTCTTTGTATGTATGTTTGTATGTAGATAATTCACCATGGGTGCACGGATTCACCGCAGATTCGCCAACGTACCGTCAAACGGGGCATCATGCAAAAGCAGGGTTAGATGCAACATTTGTATACCACAACACTCAGTCAATTTTTATTTCAATATACTGTAATAAAGTTATCATTGAATGATAACAAATTAATGATGACATAGTGTTTGACATCCTGAAAGAGTTTTTAAAAGTTTCTGATTCTCATACAAAATTTAAAAGATCGAGCAATAAATGTACAAATTTTTGCAATTTTCGATGCCGTAAAAAACTTTACCCAGTATGACGGATTGGCTTAATAATATCACCTACAAACCTTATATTGCTTTCATTATCCTCTACCAACACTGTTGGAGTAAAAATATTTTTTGAACAATCACCTTTTTTTTTTAATAAATATTTTTATAATTCTGGGGCAAAAGGCAACAAAATGAAAATCAGAACTAAACCTCATAAATCTCGTTTCTATATGCTGGGATATGATTATTTTGCTTAATGTGTTTGTTAACTTTCAAATTTCATCCATCCTAAGATTTATTTTCATGATTTAAGCTAATAGGATATTTGTAGTATTTTTTACCCCTAAATGTATGCAGCAAATTTACACTTTTTCCTTGAATACATTTTTGATAGAAAAATGTCAAATTTAATTCGTACAAAACAAACAAATTACTGCAATTGGTGCTTCATGCGTTATGACATCACAAATGTATCAAAATCTATAAATTTTCAAACGTTTTCATTTGATTTTTCATTAATAACAGAGTTTGTTGCAACTTACCCCTTAGTAGGGTGAAAATCGCATGTTTTTGTAAAATTTAAAATAACTGGTTAAACCAATAATTTTCTGACTACGTCAATTTGGTGTCCTATCAACCTTAAAACTTTTGATGTAAAAGAGGAATGATTATCTGTATTCATTAAGATTTAAGATGCCATTGAGGTTGAAAAATGTTGCATGGTGCCCCAGTTGACGGTGTGCGATGAATTGCATTCTTTAGATCATGAGTTCGGCTTATCATCAATGCAAACCACCACAACTGAACTGTGGACTGAAATTGAACATTCTTATTATATAGTCAGTTATAAGAGAAAACACGTTTTACCTGTCGGCCACTTATGGGATTTGAACCCAAAAGTTTTCTTTCCGATACCGGGAATCGCACCCAGTATGCCTGGCATACCAAAACCAGACTCGTGCCAGCCTATCCACTAGACCACGTCGGCGCTTATCGACATACTTTCACTCAATGTTCCGAAAATCAATCAAAATAAACACTCAGGATGCGTTTCCTGTTGGATACATTCTGATTGTATAATGGGATAGCGCCTCTCGCAACTGCTTCGCCCGACTGGTATGCAATCTCGATCAGCGCTCTACTCAGCAATGCCAACCGAGTCCCATCAATCAGAATCATCGGGTTTCGCAAACATCGCATATCGGAGATGAGTGAGATACCAACTGATCCATTCTGAATGTCACTCACTCAGTATCCGTCTGGCTGATTAGAAATTGAAAAGACGGCGGAAGTGACCATCTTTCCATCACAAATACAACTACAGTTTGATAACATTCTTACTGTAGTAAAAAAAGCTGTAAAATCAAATAAATTTATTAATTGGCTATGTTTAAAATCAAACAACATTTGCTAATGATCGGTTACATGTATCACTCGCTCACTGCCTGAACCATTCACTCCTGATCCTAGCTCAACATGATTCGCCGTATGCATCGCTCAATGGTGAGATTCCAATTTGATGATAGTGCTGCACTGTTTTGACAGCAAACATCGTGCGAGGTGATCTGTATTTTAGCGATGAATAGAACGATCGATGATCGGATAAGTCCAGTAGCAATCAATAACAAAACCCGATCGTTATACGTTCAGTTGCGAAGTGCAATCAGGAACATTCATTGAAAATGAGTGATTTTCGGAACAGGAATTGTAGTTCAAACAATGACAAACAAGTTTGCAGAAGATTGTGACGCGATAAAAGTTGACTGTGATGAGTTATTTGCAATTGAATGTGTGATTTTTTTCGCATTTCTTTGATATATTGTGAACATTCCATAAAAATTTGGGCCAATCTAATCAGGATGGTCCAAAACTGGGTATGTTCTGCAATCAAAACGTTGGAGGCTTAAATCGTTTCTTGGCCTGCAGAAGACCCCATGTCAAATTTCAGGTCATTTGATTAACTCCAAGGGCCTCTCAAATAGACTCAAGTTTGTATGTATGTAAATAATCCACCATAGGTGCACGGATTCACCGCAGTTTTGCCAGCGTATGCGCCTAAAGCATGGATCATCCAAAATATGGACGCACTGTTTATTATACCATAGCGCCCCTTATTGTCGGATCTGTAATATTTTGACAGTATTTTGTTAGGAAATGTTTCCTCTATCAGTGCTGAAAATTTCATTACGATACGTTTTATTCCAAAAAAGTTACACGTAATGGAAGCCGCGAGACGAAAATTAATTTTGGACATTCACACGGAAAATAAAAAAAAGGTTTTTTTCATTCACCTAGCGAAAAGGTAAATTATACCTTTTTTGAATTCACCTATCAAAAAGGTAAATTTAACCTTTTTCGCATTCACCTAGCAAAATAGTAAACAATACCGTTTTCCCATTCACTGATTTAAAAGGTAAATGCTAGTTCGTTTGATTGGTTTCCTCAATAAAAAATAAAACAAAATTCATTCAAAATTTGATATTTATTTTAAATAAATTGGGACTTTCACCTTATATTAATATTTGGAACGTATCCCCGTTATTGTAAAATTGTTGAGGCAAGTCCTTTCTTTGCCAGGCTCGTGACAATTCGGCGTTCGCGTTCTCCCGAGCCACCATGGCCGCTGAATCCTTCTGCATTGCGTTGACACATTCATGTCCTTCTTCGCTCTGTGGGCCGGTCTGAAACAAAAGCAAAATTTTCAACGAGAACCATCACAACTAAAAGATATCTAAGAAAACACTTACCATTTTGTTCCGATTTCCACATATTGGGCACGAAGCAAAACTTCCTTCCTGTACGACAAAACAGCTTAACCTAGGCTTGCCAGATACTTTCAGAAAAAAGCGGGACATTTCACGAAAAAAAAGCGGAACACAGCCGAAAAAAGCGGGACGTTTAAGAAAATCTTAAAAAAGTAGCCAAACTTATACATTTATCATCAGTTGTTAATAGAAAATACACTAAGGTTTTTTTTAACGCAGATTGATTTTTCTCATTTTTTCTTACATGACTTCCATTTACACGGGGTTTTGCCATATGCACCGTTATTTTCCACGGTTCTAGCGAATTAACACGTTTTTTGAGAGGAAATATTTCAAGTCGTACATGTAAACGGCAGATTTGATACCGCGTAAATATCCTTTGTGTAATTTGTATAAAAAATTGTTTGTTTGGTGATTTGTTTCAAAATTGGAAATCTCGAGAAAACTCCCATCTTTATATACTTTGGACAATTGAGTCGAAAAAAGCTGGTGTACAATAAAAGGCAATTCAACTAAGATTCCGGAAAAAAAATAATCTCTTTAATTATTTAATCTATAATTGTTAAGAAGTAACTTCAGCAATATTTTCTTCGTACACTAAACATTTAACTGAATCATAATCTCGCTGTAATGCTAAGAGCTTTAGAGCTATTCAATATCGTCTTAAATAAAGTATGAAAAAATGCTGCTTATTTTTAGAAAAAGGCGTAATTGAAAGTATTTCTGTTCCTCACAGAATTTAATTTGAGACTAAAGTTTGATTTTTTCCAGGTTTATAATCAGCTAACTTTGTGAAAGTTTCCAAGAAAAAAAGCGGGACAGCGGGACATTCAACAAAAAGGCGGGACATGTCCCGCTTTTGCGGGACGTATGGCAACCCTAGCTTAACCTCAATAAGCGGGTTTGGCAAAAAGTTAATTTTTTTCAAGATGAATTGTACCGTTTTGTTTAGCACCTCGCTGCGAGGTAAGTTTTACCTTATTTGGATTCACCTTTTTTCTCGATGAATTGTACCTTTTTTCCAACCTCGATTCAGGTAAATTTTACCGCGCTGTGAGGTGAGTTTCACCTCGAAGAGGTAGAAGTTACCTTTTTGGCTTTCACGAGCGTTCAAATTGCATCCGGGGGAGATCTAAAGTACATAACAAAAATATACTCATACGCTTTGATCTTAGTTTTGTCATGTTTTTTTCACGTAGAAAAGGAATTTTTGATGAAACATCAATAAGTCACACAAACGCAACCAATTTGCCAATGATAGCTTGTGAGGAATCGTGGGCCACATTTTGGTGGGGTATCTTGGTCCACCTATATTTTGGTGTTTTCATACACATTCAGATTTTGAAATACGTTTTTCCTACCTGCAAAGTTTTCTTATGCCAAATAAAGAGTTGTGAAAAATATTTGGCCAATTTTTTCCAATGCGATAGAGACGAACATAAATCCTATATAAAGAATTTTCACGAAACGTTCGCGAGCCAGGAATTAGGAACTATTCGATCATACACAACACTCTTTTTTATTTCCTCATCTGAAATCGCTTTAAAATAACTAAATGAATAAGGGAAATTTCAGTTCTGGGTCAACTCATAAGCTTTGTACGTTATCTAGTCAATTTAGGTTTGCTGGCCCACGTTTCCCCACAGTTTTTCAAAATAAAATTTAAAAAATACTTTTTTTTAAACAGTCAGAACTCGGGAAATTAATGTATTTAAAAAATAAAAAAATGCCTTAAAAAGCCTAAAAAATGATGAAAATCTTTCCATTTATTTTTTTTCTTTATGTCTTTTATAATAAAAAGTTATGAAGCAAAGAAAAAAAGTGGCCCATGATATAGGAGTGTTCTTTCTGGATATATTTCGGATGGGAAATGGGCAAGACACCTTCTCTTGTCGACGACTAAAACTTCAGAGAATATTTGGTCGCGATTCGACCAGACCGAACTGAACGCCAATTTGAAAAAAATTGAGTTATCTATTGCAGCGGATGCGAAACATGATAAACTTCCTATCCAATGAAAATCAGAAAATTGTTCCTATTTTTACTGATTTTATTAGAAAATTTCAATGTTGCAGACAGTGGAAATGGCAAAAATGCGTTGCGCCAAAGTGAACTGAGAGCCAGCTTTGAGGTGAAGATGAAAAGCATGTTTAGGTCATGAAACTGATTTTGTGCGATATAAGCTTATGTGTGTTGGTTTGTTTTCAATTCAAAACAGTTCTTCGGCTTGTCAAGAAATAATATCTAAAAAATTAAATGAAAAGAAACGTTCCCGTGACTAAAAACTTCATGTTACGGATTGTTAACATTTATTAAAATCTCGTTCAGCCAGACTGAACCGAATATTCCGCTTTTCAAAAGTGCGAAATTTGTATGGCTCGGTTCACTCTGGCACAACGAAAAAAAACCATTTTTCAAGCATCAGCCATACTCGTTGGGTGCTGCTCGTAAAGCGCCTATAAGTAGGCTCCTACTTTTAGAACAAATTGCTCAGTCAAATGATAGTGCATGACAAATTTTTTAAACATTTTTGTTCGACCAGAGTGAACTGGGTGCAAACATAATGCTATTAAAGTTCAGTTTTCTGCTTAATGTGTAATCAGAAATCGACCAATATAACTTCGATGGCTTTATAAGAGTCTAAATGAATTGGTAAAATGATTAAAAAAGATATCTGATAAAATGGTATCACTTGGTAGGGCTGTGAACTTCGAACTCGATTTTCTCGAAATCAAGTTAATGGCGTTCAGTTCGGTCTGGTCGAATCCCGACCATTTTATTGTCAAGCAAAATTAAAATTACATGATTATGTGAAATATTGTTGTTCTTGATTAATGACAGAAAAAGGAAAGTTTTAAAATAAACGTGGGTGAACGATTATAGATTACTTATCGGCGTGACTCAGCGAAATTCTGATTTCTCAACAAAAACAATATCCGTAATTCTGTGATTCAAAACATTTCACAGATTTCGTCTATCACTTCTAGTTTCGTAGTTTCGGTGATATGGCATGTGGAAATTTCCAAATGGATCAGTTTTGGGGTAAAATCTATCTTTCATAAGTGATAAAAGAATAAACCTACATAATAATCAAAAGCTGATTTTGAATCAATTTGCTATCCATTATTTAATCAAGGACTCATATATTGCCAAGATATTCTTGTGACAGAGATTCAACGCTTTCAAAAAATTGAATTCTAAGTACAATTTAAAGAAATTCAAAAAAATAAGATTACAACTTCTTCTGACATCATGAAAGAAAGTTATTGAATATTGGACATTAAAGATTTTAATTCATTCAACAACTTTGTTGAAGACTGCGAAATGATTTGACTTACGGTTTCAAAAATATCAAAAATTCAATTAAGTTTAAACTTTCTTCAAAATTACGTCATAATTCCTATTTTTTGCAGGTTTGGAAAAAAATAACAAAAAGGAGACTTCATAACTTTTTTTCCCAGAATTCAAAATTACTCGCGGTCTTTGCGAAAGTTTATCATTGAGTCAATAGGTATTTCTATATTACAATTTTGTCAAAAAACTGCACAGATTGAGTACCTACTCATTTTTTACATATTTTTAAAAGTTATCTCGAAAACTAGAGCTGACAAAAATACTAAGTGAATATTTGGATTCAGCGCCTCTGAATAAATCAAAATAAGTTCTGAGATTCCTTGCAACTCGGAAAATCTAAATGTTGTTGTCTTTTGTTATGTATGAAGCTATTTTCAGTAATTTTATAGCCAAAAAATTGTTCAAATTGAGTCATTTTACTTTAAAATTAGCAATCCACATCACCAAAGTTATAAGAGTTTTATGATTCAGCCTTAGAAAGCCTATCTCAGAGATAGATCAAATTAATAAAATTTATGAAATTTTACAAAATTTCTAGAATAAAAAAATTACAAATTATGGTTTAAAATTTGTGATACTATGAATTTTTCATGATTTTGAAACCTTACTCAGCATAATGATTTCATACGGAACCTTAAATTTGAAAAAAAAATTAACGTTTATAGAAAGAAAATTGAGGCTTCGCGACAAAATTTAAATAAATTGAGGCACTTAGGATCAGAGGGGTGCAAGTGATTTTTTATCAAAACTGAGATAAACTGTTTTTTGGATAGTTAAAGTATAGATTAACATTCTGTAGAAGACATAGGTCAAAAGAAAAATTATTTCGATATTTTTAAGCTATTTATAAAAAAACGTGTCAATGAAAATCCTGTTTCGTTTGGTGTCAGAAGGGTGCAAGTGCACTCTGACACCAAAGGATTATACTTTTAGGCTAATTTCATTAGAACGTATACATTTTTGTCAGTTGAAAACAACATCATCTAGCTCCTACTAGGATTTTCTACTGGTTCTGAGCAGGATAATCCAAAGTCCTCAGATAGAGAAGTGATGAAAATAGATTCAGGTGTAACTTCGTCGGCATGAAAATCTCATTGTTATGTATACCAAAAATTCTAAAATATTTTTTATGGCAAATTTAGCCAATGCTAATAGGGATAAAAGGCAAACACGAAACGCACTTAACAATAATTTTTTGGCAAATATATCTAAGAAAAATCTCTCGGATGAAAGCTCAGAGGATTCAGAGTTTTCGACAGGCTCTGATCATGATGTCACATACTATCCCACGGAACAAAATGAAATTCGAAAAGTTCAGATGGGTCGTTGCGACAGGTAGTTTATAAAAAATTACATTAAGTCTTTTAAGGAATATTTACATAACTGTTTAGGAAAGAGGCCTGGTATAATTAGACCAAAAAAAGAAAAATTAAACATCACCGGTTCTTCTGGAGAATCAGAAGTTGCTAGCGAGAATGAGTCCATTCCTGGAGAGTCAACTGGCCATTCATCAAGACCCCAAAAACGCCAACGAAATCAGGCAGTCTGGAAACTCATCTTGCGAAAAAAGCTACGAAACCAAGGGGAAGCGTACGTTGGTTCTACCGGAAAAAGCGAACAGTTAATTTCAATGAATGAACACATATGCAGGTATTCTTGTGTATCCATTAGGGAAAAAGAGAGATTGAAAGTTTTCAACAAATTCTGGGAATTAGGATAGTGGAACTTGCAAACCTCGTTCATTATAAGTTGCATAGAAATTTGAAGCCAGAAAACGCAGAAAATTAAATGTGTGAACAAAAACAAAACACCTAGTATCGTACTGAAAGTAGGACTCGTTACATACAGGTTCCAAAAGGATGCTATCATATTGTTTGGAGTCAGAGGGGTGCAAGTGTCATTCTTGGGATCAGAAGGGTGCAAGTGAAAAATATCAATAAAAGTAGTTCGCCGTTTTAACATAAATATCGCAAAAAATTTGGTTTTTCTTTCAGAATCGTTCATTTTAGACCTCATGAGACACACTCCATCGAAAATTTAGTAGAAAAATTGATTCGATAATTTTGATTTTGAAAAAAAACTTTGAGGCCCGTTTTCTCGAAATCATCATTTCGGCACTTGCACCCCTCTGATCCTAAGCGCCTCAATTGTGAAGAAAAAACAATAAGCACAACAAATAAACATCGCTATGGTTAAGCTCCATGAAACTTTTTAACAGAAGTGATGACGAAAAATCGCATCGGTTCGAACAAAAAAAAAAAGGGATTTTCTTAGAGAACAGTTCAAATCTTTTTACTAACCATAGAAAAACTTTCAACATTTTTCGCTTTTAATAAATGATGATTAATTTTTGTAAAAGAAAGAATATTAGCTAAACCTTTCAAATCAATTTAAATATTATTGAAAAATGATCAAGATTAAGTGATGAACCTTTTAAATTTTGGCTGGTTTAGTTACCTTAAATAAAAAATGTTTATGCAAGTACATAAATTCGTTTTATTTATCGTTTTTCAGTTTTTTTTTAATCAAAAATTACGTAATGCTCTGCAAACTATTATTACCTAAATTTTATTTTAATGCAGCCCGCCGAAAGAATTTCAAATTCAAAGTGGTCCAGTGCTTCAAAAGGTGGCTCAACCCTGCTCTAAACTAAGGTTGCCAGAATTTTTTAGCACGTATCCGGGCCGGACAAATCCGGGAAATTTTATACCCAAACCTGACAGAATCCGGGCATTTGATTCCAAAATTCGGGGCAATATCCGGGCACCAGAATCATCAAGGTTGGTTGAAATCCTTAGCTTTGTGTGTGTGTGGTCGTTCAAAAAAAAATTTTGAAAGAAATCAACTGATAGGTTTTAATAAAATCTGATCAACGGTTATTTCGTCATTTTCCTATGAAGTTCGGAGATGTAGCATTTTTCAAAAAGAAGCGAGGATCTAACACGGGGTGGCCTGATCGTTCTAAAAATTATGAAATTTGTTGAAGTTCATCTAGGAAATCTTTTGAACCAATTTAGTGCATGTTGGATAATTTTTCACCGATTTTTAGATATTTTTTCTTTATATTTGCTACTGAACATTTGATCCCTTTAGTTTAGAATTCGTATTGAAAATTCCCAAATCGATTACTAAAATCGAATCTTATGCTGTTTAGGCTGTTATTAATGCTCATTGAGCTTGGTTAAAATGTTAAATTAAATATGACATTTAACATCTTTAATTACTGAAATTCCCCTTTTCACAAAATTTGTTTCTTTACCAAGTTTCAACAGTATGAATTTTGATATTGCTTCGGATTTATTCGAAAAGAATGTAAAAAGGGGAATCATAAAATTTATGTCCACATTCCTATATCACCATGTGTCCAACAACCAGAAGACGTGCTGATGGTTCAAGTGTGGATAAATGTCGTTCAAAGGCGTAGAATGAGGCGGGGGATGTATTCAAGTTATGCGTTAAAAGTATTTTAAACAGAAATATCATTTCCCCTATTTTTGTTAACTGTCCAATCAACTGTATCGCAATATGATTCAAACCCCCCATCACAAAAATTTACCAGTGCGCCTCTGTTGATGGACAGGATTCTCTCCAGCCGTTTCAGTTTATTTGAATATTATGGGTATTTGCAAATTGAACCATTATAGATGCGTGTGCACTGTTTACGGTTCTCGATCACGTCTGTCTTGTCTTGGTCGTACTTTAGTACAAATCGAGGTGCAGTGCATCACAATGTGGTCAATTAAGTCAAGCTGGGCGAATCTCGGCCGTCAGCTTTTGCCTCAATTAGAAATACAACTGCTTGCTGGCTGACTGACTACCGGTTGAATTTCACTCTCTTCCTCCGGTCCTTCAATTGTGGAACATGTTTACATTTCATCATCGGTTCCTGCTTCAAGTACCCGGTTGCTGATACTTCAACAGGTTCCAGAGTAATATTGTACGTGGTCATAGCTCCAGTTTTTGAGCTAATTTTAGAATTCTAACTTCGAGGGATCACCCGAGACAGGTCAATTAACTGATGGTTATTGGTTTGAATTTTTACAATTTTGCACCAGTTTCAAAGGCAAGGCAAACGCGTGGTGTGTATCAAACTTCTTCCAATATTAAGCGATCCGAAAGAAATTTACATTTTCAGAAAGTGAGTCCATAATGTCTGATTCTCTCTTATTTCAGAAACAACAGGCGTTGACAAAGTTATTCTCGACGCCCTTTCAACGATAATGAAACCATAATATGAACAACCCGAATGGCGAAAATACACTGAGTAACGATCGAAAAAAAAGTAGTGGAAGAGCGAAGATAGCCAAGGTAAAACACGCTGTTGGTTCAAATAATATGTATATGTGTAATCACTTCTATATTTTTGTTCTAGAGTAAAAATGTATGTGACTCTCGATCTTCAGCCGGTGGGACTAGTGGGTTACAGTCGTTTTTCCGTTGGTTCCGCAAGGATGATCATCGGCTCAAAGACCCGGACCTCGACTTCGCAGAGCCCACACCGAAACAGCCGGTGGATGTTGGATCCTGTTCCAGCCGAGGCAAAGGTGTAATCAAACGCGGAGATGCTACACCGGATGCTGTGAGTCAAACGCAAAGCAATGGTACACACAGTTCATCACCGAGCCCTAGTCCAGTGATAGACTGCAATAACTTGTCAAAAAGTTCCAGCTGTGATAGTATTTTAAGCACGGCGACTACGGGATTCGCATTTGTACCTCCGAATCGCTACGAAGCCATCGGTGGCCTGCAGCTGAATGAACGTGTAATCAACCCTGGCCCTTACACCGACAGCTATAAACGGCGCGTGAGGCAGCTTGATCGTACACGAGAGATAGACAAGAAGTACGAACTAACCCTACGTAAAAAGTATAACCTATTTGCAAGCTTGCAAAAACATGTTGCAGAAAAAGACGCTACATTAACGCGCAATAATCAAAAATCGATATATACTGATCTCAGTTTACCAACTGCTACAAAAACCGCTTCGGAAAGTGTCAATTCCGCAGATCGAGAGGAATTTCCAGAACCTGAAAATCGAAGACACAGAAGAACAGTGAGCGATTCTTCCAAAGACAAGAAAGCGGGAGCTTACGTACACGTGAGAGGCAAAAGAAGAGCACCACCTCCTCCCCCACTTAATTTTGACACAAATACTGCAACACTCACTCGGCAGAACTCGACGTCCAACTACGGAACATTATCTCCCGGATCAACACTTTCGCGCAAGAAAAGACCTGCGCCTCCTCCACCAGCCTCTCCCAAATCACCCACGCTGAACGAAGCGATATCCAATACAAGTTTGCTAGAGGATAGAGAGATAAAAGCCATCATCGAAGGCATGCCGATGCCAAGAACTCCTGAACTAATATTACCCCTCAGAACAACTCCCCTGCCTGGAATTTCAGAAGAAAGAACTCCTGGTGGTTTGACCGAAGAACAAAAACAACAACTTATCGATAACATTCGAAAGATTAAGCCTCCATCCGATGACACGGACCCACCAACACCCACAAATGCACCTCCCACGAACTGCATGCTTACCAACTACGATGTCATGAAGTTGGAAGAAAACTTCATCAATACCAATGGAACGAGATCGCCAATACATGATTTTTTGTACAGCGAAGCTGTAGCAAACAGTTCCAAGCCAGGAATTCCAACATCTCCGATATCTCCCAGGCCGTGGTATAAGCGTCCAATATCCGGTGTAAGACAGCAAGAAAGTTCCCTACCCTTCAAAAAAGATATCATTCTGAAAACTATCGACAAACGAAAAGGTAAAACCAAAGAAAAGGATGATTTACCAGAGGTGGGATACTGTCGAAATTCACTAGTCGAAACCACATCTAGCAATACTGGGAGCGGCCCAAGATTCAACCTCTTCTCGAAGCTCACCGAAAAATCAGACGACATCAAACGCCGTGAAAGAGACAGTGAAAAACGAAAATCGGGCATTGGTATACCAAACATCAGCGAACTAGACCGAGAAGCTGCAGAAATTATAACGAAAGAGCATGCACAAAAACAAATCGTGCAAGAACAAAAAATCGAAATGTATTTCACTGCACCCGAGCAACTTGTCAAAAGAAGCAGGTCCTTCCAAAATACAGAAGAAGTTCAGGAACAACTGGACGTGAACAGTTGCAAACCAAAATCAACGAAAGAATTGATTACCAAGTTTGAAAGTTCAAAGCTGAAACCAAACACTACGACGGTTGTTGTCTCTCACGTTCCAAAAAGGGATTATTTCGGAAACGTTCACAACAAGGAGGCAGAACCGTCACCAACATCTCCGGTACTATTGAGGAAAGAGATTCCTTCTCAACTCCCCAGTCTTACAAAGACTTCAAGTGATAAAAATTTACTTGGTTTATGGTCCTGTCCTTATTGCACTCTGGAAAATCCGAACTGGCGAATCATATGTGAGGCATGTGAGCGTATTAAACCATACGAGAAACTAAGCATCCTAGAAGAACCGCCGTTAAGGCCGAACCATCCCTTGAAGAAACCTCTGCCTGAGCTCAAACCTCAACCACAGACTATCACTCAGCAAGAATGGGATAAAAAGACTGAACGTGTGCTGAAATATTTCATGCCAAAGACTAATCCCACCGTAAACAATACTTCGGGTATACAAGGTACTCCAGAGGCACCGAAGAAATCCTTTGGTCAGGCAAAAATGTTGGCCTCCCCGAAAATGGGTGTTAAAAGTTTAATGAACCGTATTTCTCCGGAAAAAATTAACGGACTCAAACACTACTCAAACGCTTTTCTACAAACAATTCCGGCCACCAATCAATTTGATGATGAGAAGCTCAAAGAGACCTCGATTAAAGTTCCTAGCTCCGACGTTTCATTAACTGCAACGGATACGGCAAAAACTGACGCTGAAGGTGTTAATTTGGATGAGGTCCGGAATGCTCGATTAGCTAGATTTAGTGCCAATCTTGAAGTTCATAACGAAGATGACGCGACACCTATTCCACAGCCTAAGCAGATGGTTAATGTCAAAGACATGGATGAAGAAGCTTTGGAAAAAGAGAAAGAACGACTTCGTGAGATGATTCGTGCTATGAACGCAAAAGCGTTGGCGGATAAGTATCCGGTTCTTCAGAAGCCACCCAGCAGTAGTGGCCCTACTAAACGAGAATCTCCTCAAGTTCAACGAAGGAACGGATTCATATCTGCCATTCCCGTTAGTACAAAGAGCCCCAATCCTATACGGAAGTTCAGTCCGACCATGGCCCGCCGACCATCACCAAACTTCGTCGAAGAGCATGCACCAGGTGTCGCAGAGCCGTACAAGCTAGGAGCGATCAAGAAAACGGTTGTTCGTAAACGAGAAGAGCCTAAACAAATCAACAAAATTAATGAAACAAAGATTATCAACAGGGAGGTGAAGTTTCCTGCCCTTGTATTACCAGAAACGGTCGCTGAATTCAGTGAAGCCAAGCTTGTTCTTACAAACGACACAGAAAAACTGCGATATGAAGCAATGGACGAAAAACAATTTCAAACACATTTCGCCCAGAACAAAACACGAGACCTAGGGGAACCACTCAGTGACCAGCAGAGCGAAAAAGTGCGACAAATCTCTAACCAACTGCGCTCAGTTCAGGGTGTTGAAAATTTCAAGCGAACTCTCAAATACGCTGGCTCTTCCATTAATCGATCCAATACGTTGGCGATCAACAAACTGCTGAGAAATTTGGAGTTTGCTATAGCGGAAGGAGCACACGATCGGGCAGCAAATTTAGCCGTAGATCTAGCCAAAATGAAAGTTTCTTTAT